>NW_026948797.1:3010200-3165200 GCF_035770615.1 Melospiza melodia melodia | reverse complement strand
GCTGCGGGGTTTGGCGGGGGGGATATCGGGGGTCGCTCCAGTCATGCCTCCCCCTTCACTCCCCCATTCTGCCCCCCAGGTGCATCGATCAGAAGTTCAAGCGCTGCCCTCCCCTCCCCACCACCAGCGTGGTTATCGTGTTCCACAACGAGGCCTGGTCCACCCTGCTCCGCACGGTCTACAGCGTCCTGCACTCGTCCCCGGCCCGCCTGCTCCGAGAGGTCATCCTGGTGGACGATGCCAGCACGGACGGTGCGTGGGGGACACGGGGACAGAGGGGTGCAGGGAGCAGTGGGTTGTGGGTCAGAGAGATGTGGGGACAGAGGGGTGCAGGGAGCACGGTGGGATGTGGGGCCAGAAGGATGCGGGAGTTGTGGTGAGATGTGGAGTCAGGGGGATGCAGGGACCATGGTGGGATGCAGGGAACACAGTGGGATGTGTGCAGGGGTTATGGTGGGATGTGGATGCTAGAGGGATGCAGGAGTTGTGGTGGGATGTGGGGTCAGAGGGATGCAGGAGTTGTGGTGGGATGTGGGGTCAGAGGGATGCAGGAGTTGTGGTGGGATGTGGGTCAGAGGGGTGCAGGGACCATGGTGACATGTGGATGCCAGAAGGATGCAGGAGTTGTGGTGGGATGTGGGTCAGAGGGGTGCAGGGACCATGGTGACATGTGGATGCCAGAAGGATGCAGGAGTTGTGATGGCATGTGGATGCCAGAAGGATGCAGGAGTTGTGGTGGGATGTGGGGTCAGAGAGGTGCAGGAGCTGTGGTGTGATGTGGGTCAGAGAGATGCAGGAGCCAGAAGGGTGCAGGAATTGTGATGGGATGTGGATGCCAGAGGGATGTAGGGACCGTGGTGGGATGTGGGTCAGAGAGGTGCAGGAGCCATGTGGGATGTGGATGCCAGAGGGAGGTAGGGCAAGCTGTGGTGGGATGTGGATCGGAGGGATGCAGGAATTGTGGTGGGATGGGGGTCAGGGGGTACAGGAGTTGTGATGGGACATGGGGTCAGAGGGAGCATGGTTTGATGTGGGGTCAGAGGGATGCAGGATTTGTGGTGGGATGTGGGGTCAGAGGGATGCTGGAGCTGTGATGGGAAGTGGGTCAGAGAGGGATGCAGGAATTGTGAGAGGATGGGGGTCAGGGGGTGCAGGAATTGTGGTGGGATGTGGATGCCAGAGGGGTGCAGCTGTTGTGGTGTGATGTGGGTCAGAGGGGTGCAGGAGCCAGAGGGGTGCAGGAATTGTGATGGGATGTGGATGCCAGAGGGATGTAGGGACCATGGTGAGAAGTGGGTCAGAGGAATGTGGGCTGGAGAGGGATGCAGGGAGCATGGTGGGATGTGGGTGAAAGGGGTGCAGGAGCCATGTGGGATGGGGATGCCAGAGGGAGATAGGAAGAGCTGTGGTGGGATGGGGGAGCGAGAAGGATGCAGGAGCCACACGGAGCTGTGAGGGGATTCAGGGGCCAGAGGGAGGCAGGATGTGGGATCAGCAGGATGCAGGGGACACCAAGCCCCTTTCCAAGCCTGGAAGCAGCAGCTCTGAGCCATTCACACTCCCAATATCCCGGGATCTCCCAGCAGCCGCTCCCCATTTGACATCCGCCCCTGGGATTTTCCCTTCCCCAGCACCGCTGTTATCCCTGCCCTGGGGACAAACCAGGCACCCCACGAACCTCCACCCTCAGCCAGCTGTAATCCTCGTTAATTAGCACCCAGAGCTAATTAACGCGGGGTTCAGTGTCGGGGCACTGGGAGGAGCGGACTCTGCCCTTGTCCCAGATAAATTCTCCCTTTCCACCCACGGGCTCCGGAGGAGCAGGAACCTCGTGGTGCCCCAGGGCTCCACTACCCCAGAGCTCGACTCCCACCGGGGCTGGATGTGGGTTGGACTCATATTCCCTTCCCAGGGCGCTTTTCTCGGGGTCCCAGCTCCCACCTGGCCATTCCCAGCTCCTGGCTTGGCTGCATCTGCCAAGAAATCCCGGGTTCCTCTGGTGACCCCTTCCCTCAGGAACAGCTTGGTCCTGGTGACACTTCAAGCACAGGGATGTGACCTCCTCACCCACCCTGCCAACCCCCAGTCCCTCTCTAGAGAGGGATTAGACAGGAGGGGCTTAGACCATTATAAAACTCATTTTCTTTAGCCAAAAATATACTTGGGTTTGGGGTAAAGGCTCAGGTGTCCCTGAACCCAAACCCAACTGCAGAGTCTGAGCAGCAGGGGATGGGGATGGGATTGATGGGATGGGATTTATGGGATCGATGGGATTTGGGATGGGATGGGAGAGATGGGATTTGGAATGGGATTTATGGGATGGGACAAGATGGGATCAATGGGATTGATGGGATGGGATTTATGGGATCAATAGGATTTATAGGATGGGATCTGGGAGATGGGATGGGTTTGATGGTATTGATGGGATTTGGAATGGGATTTATGGGATGGGATCAATGGGATTGATGGGGCAGCAGGATGGGCTGGTGGGATGCAGGGACTGATGGCTCCAAGTGGTTTTCCCACCTGCAGAGTACCTGAAGGAGGAGCTGGATCGCTACGTGGAGCAGCTGCAGATCGTGCGCGTGGTGAGGCAGCGCGAGCGCAAGGGGCTCATCACGGCACGGCTGCTGGGGGCCAGCGTGGCCAGCGGGGAGGTGCTGACCTTCCTGGATGCCCACTGTGAGTGTCTCCCCCCATGGCACCCTGTGATACCCTGTGAGTGTCCCCTGTGACACCCTGTGAGTGTCCCCCCGTGACACTCTGTGACACCCTGTGAGTGTCCCCCTGTGACATCCTGTGACACTGTGAGTGTCCCCCCATGGCACCCTGTGACACCCTGTGAGTGTCCCCCCACGACACCCTGTGAGTGTCCCCCTGTGACATCCTGTGACACTGTGAGTGTCTCCCCCCATGGCACCCTGTGAGTGTCCCCTCGTGACACCCTGTGACACCGTGAGTGTTGTCCCTGTGACACCCCGTGATTGTCCCCCCATGACACCTGTGACACCCTGTGAGCGTCCCCCCGTGACACCCTGTCAGTGTCCCCCCTGTGACGCCTCACGGCACCATGAGTGTCCCTCCGTGACACCCTGTGACGCCGTGAGTGTACCCTCATGGCACCCTGTCAGTGTCCCCCCGTGACACCCTGTGGCACCGTGACTGTCCCCAGTGTCACCCATGCGTGCCCCACCACGACAACCTGTGACGCCGTGAGTGTCCCCTCATGGCACCCTGTGAGTGCCCCCCCCATGACACCCCGTGGCACCCCGAGTGTCCGCCTGTGACACCCTGTGTGTCCCCCATGACACCATGTGAGTGTCCCCCCGTGTCACCCGTGCGTGCCCCGGGCTCTGTGGGTTCCCCCAGCCCCGCTCAGCCCTGCCCGTGTCCCAGGCGAGTGTTTCCACGGCTGGCTGGAGCCGCTCCTGTCGCGCATCGCCGAGGAGCCCACGGCCGTGGTGAGCCCCGACATCGCCACCATCGACCTCAACACCTTCGAGTTCTCCAAGCCCGTGCAGAACGGGAAGCAGCACAGCCGGGGCAACTTCGACTGGAGCCTGACCTTCGGCTGGGAGGTGGTTCCGGCACGAGAGAGGCAGCGCAGGAAGGACGAGACCTTCCCCATCAAGTAAGCCCAGCATGGAATGCTTTATCCAGCTGGGTTTTCTCTTTTTCCCAGCAAATTGGTGTTTGTGACGGTGTTCACAGGGGTCTCAGGTTGAAGGAAGAGACAAGGATCTGACTCCATGTTTCAGAAGGCTTGATTTATTATTTTATTATATATTGCATCAAAGCTGTACTAAAAGAATAGAAGAAAGGATTTCATCGAAAGGCTAGCTAAGAATAGAAGAGGAAAGAATGATAACAAAAGCTGTGTCTTGGACTCTGTCTGAGCCAGCTGGGCTGTGATTGGCCATTAATTAGAAATAACCAACGTGGGCCAATCCCAGATGCACCTGTTGCATTCCACAGCAGCAGATAATCATTGTTTACATTTTGGTCCTGAGGCCTCTCAGCTTCTCAGGAGGAAAAATCCTAAGGAAAGGATTTTCCATAAAAGATGTCTGCGACAGGTGTCCTCCTTGGTTTTGGTGCCGCTGGGTGGGCAGTGCTGCCCTTTCCCAGCAGGGTACTCCCTTGGGATTTTGGCATGGGAGATGTCGGGGGTTTGTGCCCAAGCACGGTCAGAGCTGGGGGGGTGGTGGAGGACAAACCTCCCTTGGGGCCAAAATGGACCTTAGAGTCTCCTCCAGCTGCCTCTCGCTCCGGCATTTAGGATTTCATTGCTCTCGCTCCCATTAAGGATTTAATTGCTGTCTCTGCCTTCTCACCCTCGGTGCCCAGGTGCCCCCGCACAGAACAGGTCACCTGTGGATCAGGCTGTGCCAAAATCCCCCCTCTTATCCCTCTGTTTGACATGCAGACAGAGCCTGGGTGGTTTTCCCACCTCTCCCTGGTGCCCCCGCTGGGGAGACACCGGACACCTGGCCCCACCCCGGCCGCGGGGCTGGCTTTGTGCTCGGGTCACCTGGGCGACGCTCCCGTCCCCATAAAGGCCCCTTTCACCTCCAGCCGGGCGCTTGGCTCCCGCCGCTGCCTCGTCCCCAGCAGCTCAGCGAGTCCTTGGCGTTCATTATTTTTCCTGAATAAAAGCGAGGTTCTGTTCCAGCCTCAGATGGAAAAGATTAGGGGAAGCGGGAGGAGGGATTGGGGCACCGAGCTCTGACCTCCTCCTCTTTTTGGCGACAGGTTTTTGGTAACAATATCCTCTTTTCACTTTGAATCCATCTGGCAGGGAAGGCCCCTCCGTGTCACGCTGTCACCTCTGTCCCCTCCCAGCAGCCCAGCCAAAACCACCACAGCTGGATGGAGGGGGACTCTTATTTCCCAAAACTCAGATTTCTCCTCTTTTATTTGTGTTTTACCCCTTCTTTCCCCCTGCAGATCCCCGACCTTTGCAGGTGGCCTCTTTGCCATCTCCAGGTCCTACTTCGAGCACATCGGCTCCTATGACGACCAGATGGAGATTTGGGGGGGTGAGAACGTGGAAATGTCCTTCAGGGTAAGTATGGGGTTCCACCTTCTGAGGGCACCTCCAGGGAGCTCCCTGTTGGGGGGCCCGGGGGCCGGACCCCCCCACCTCAGGTGCGGCTTCCCCGCAGGTGTGGCAGTGCGGGGGACAGGTGGAGATCATCCCCTGCTCCGTCGTGGGCCACGTGTTCCGCTCCAAGAGCCCCCACACCTTCCCCAAGGGCACCCAGGTGATCTCCCGCAACCAGGTGCGCCTGGCCGAGGTCTGGATGGACGACTACAAGGAGATCTTCTACCGCCGCAACCAGCAGGCCTCCCAGATGGCCAGAGAGGTACTGGGGGCTGCTGCTGCTCCTGCTGGGAGGGGGTCTCAGTTTGGAAAGACAGGTGCCTGCTAAGGAAGGCAGGACCGTCTCCGGAAATGCAAAATGTAAACCCTCCCCACCCCTCTGAATTGCTATAAATTTTAAATTAAGAGCTCTCAGGCAAAAAATATGGGAGCAGGAAACAACAGTTCTTTAATAGGGAAGAAAATAAAAGGATAAAAGAAACAATGCAGTAAACTAAAACAACACTGACAGAGTCAGAACCCAGCCTGACACCCTGTGGGTCAGGGTGTTTGCGGCAGTCCCATTGGAATTGTGGCTCAGCCCTCCTGCAGTGTCAGGGGTGGTTCTGCTGGAGCAAGGGGGTTCTGGAGAAGGGTGGAGTCTTCCTCTGAAGATCCAGTGGGAAGGAGAGGCAGCTGCGGCTCCTCTTGGAAATCCAGTGGAGAAGACGTGCTGGTGTTCCAGAATCTCCAGATTATATCTGGGTAGGAATGCTTGGCTCCTCCCTCTGGGCTCACCTCTCCCAATGGGATGCTGCAGTGCTTATCAGCCATGCAGTGACATTCAATAGCTGTTATCAGCAGATGTGCCCTCAGAGGGAGGAGGGATTGTGGAAGAGACAAGGAAAAACTGCCCACTGACAAAAGAGAACTGCCATAGAGATGATGACAGAACACATCTTGCCTTGCAATCTGGGACAGAGGGCTGGTCCTGCTGGGAGCTCTACCTGAGCACCAGCAGCGGGTGGGAGACCAGACAGGTGGACAGAAACAGGCAAAAGTTTTATTTTTCTTTCCCCCTCTGGCCAGATTGTTTCCTAGTAGGAAAACATCGGGGTCTATTAATTCTTTTTTTTTTTTCTTAATGATTTTTTTTTCAACACAAATATTGTAAAGCAGGGCACCCCTGAGGTAGGGAGTAATTGGTACCTGATTCTATTGATTCAGAAGTCTGAACAATTGCTTCATTAAAACTATTTTATATTACATTATACTATACTATACAAAAGATACATACTAAAGAAAGATTCATGACTGACTGAGACAGCCAGGACACAGCTTTGAGTGATTGGCTAAGGAATCAAAACAATCCTCAGTAGAATCCAGCTGACAAATCACGTCAGGTAATCCTCCTAATACATTCCACATGTGCAAAACAACAGGAGCAGAAAGTTGAGATAAGAATTGTTTCCTCTTCTTTTCTCTGTGCTTCTCCAGGGAAAAAAAAAAAAAAAACATGGGAGAGAGAATTGTCTCTCTCTGTTCAGAGAACATGAATGTACCAAAACTTATTATTTTCTTTTTTCAATACCAGAACTTCTTATTCTTCGCCAAAAGATCTCCAAGCTCTTGGTGGAGCCTGTGGGTACCTGCCAGATGTCTGCCCCACCTTGTCTCAGTGCTGGTCACACCTGGAGGGATGATGACAAAGCTGGGGGTGACTCCAGCTCTGAGCCCCAACCTGGAAAGGGTTTTTTTGCGATTTTCCCTATTGTTTTCTGAAGTGAATTTAATTTTCGCCCCGATTTCATTTTTTAGAAGACGTTTGGTGACATCACAGAGCGGCGCAGGCTGCGGGAGCGGCTGCACTGCAGGAATTTCACCTGGTACCTGCAGAACGTCTACCCTGAGATGTTCGTGCCCGACCTGACCCCGACGTTCTACGGGGCAGTGAGTGCCGGGAGCGGCCGGGGAGCGCCCGGAGGGTGGGCTTGGGGGCTTTGAATTGAAGCGGGGAGGGGGAGCTGGTACTGCCACGTCTGTCACCGTGTCTGTCTGTCTGTCACCTCATCTGTCACCGGCTGGTGGGGCCGGTTTGGGCTCCGGCCGAGCTGGAATCCGGCAGAGCTGGTTTGGGGTGAGTCCCGGGTGGGGAATCCGTGGGGATGTGGACTTGGGTTAAACTCGGGGGAAGAGCTGAAAACTTCCTTGAGCGCCAAACACCGTCCTGGCACAGGGAGGGCTGGAAAAACTGGGGATGGATGGGATGGGATGGGATGGGATGGGATGGGATGGGATGGGATGGGATGGGATGGGATGGGATGGATGGGATGGGGAGCTCCATCTCCATCCCGAGAGAATCTGGGCACGGGTTGGGAGGCAGGACCCCATCTCCAGCCCCCATCCGCAGGGAAATGGAGACAGGCGGGATGTGGAGGGCTGGCTCCGTCCCTGAGGGAGCAGGGGACAGCAGGGCACGGAGCTCTGGCTGCACCCCCGAGGAACTGAGGGCAGGCAGGATGAGGGGCTGCAGCTCCATCCCTGAGGATGGGATTCCCCTGAGGCAGGAAAAGCCTTTTCCCTCAAGCTGGGTGTTGGATCCTGAGCCTGCCCCTCCTCAGCCAGGGCGATGTGACAGCAGCTGGCACGGCCAGCACCCAGCTCGGTGACAGCCATGTGCTGGGTGCTGGCTCCCATCCAGCTTTTAATTCACCTTCATTTCCTGAAACCTCCGCCCGGGGCCTTTCCCTTTGCTCCGCGTGCCGGAGGCGATGGCTCGGGCGTTCCTCATGTCCTGGAAGAACACGGGACCCGGAGCCGGCGCTGGGTGCCAGGATGGTGTTTGCACAGTGATAACCCAGAGCCCTGCACGGCCAAACCCGAGCCGGTCCCACCCTGGCTCCTCTGAGCCCTTCTTTCCTCCACTCTCCCAGACTTTTTCCTCATTCCTGCCCCTTTTTCCCCCTAGCCCGTCTTTTACCCGTCTTTCCTCCCTCTCCTCCCCTCCACACCCCCGTTCCCGTTGCCTTTCCCTGCCCTTTCCTCCCCATCATCTTTTATCCCCCCACCTCTTTTTTCCCCTTTCTCTCGTTTTTCTCCCCTCTTCTTTGCCCACCACCACCTTTTTTCCCCTCCCCTTTTCCCCCTATCTCTTTTTCCTCTCCTTTCCCTCTTCTTTTTCTCCCTCCTTTTTCTCCCCTCTCCTTTTCCCACCACCACCTCTCTTCCCCTCACACAGATCAAAAACGAGGGCACCAAGAGCTGCCTGGACGTCGGGGAGAACAACCACGGTGGCAAACCTCTCATCATGTACCCCTGCCACGGGCTGGGGGGCAACCAGGTGCGCTCCCCGAACCACCCCCATCATTTCCCCTTCTCCCACCCGCGGTTTTTCCCCCGGGGCGCGGCGGTGACCGCTCCGTTGTCTCTTCCCGCAGTACTTTGAGTACACGAGCCAGCGGGAGCTGCGCCACAACATCGGCAGGGAGCTGTGCCTGCGCGGGGCCGCGGGCACGGCCGAGCTGGGCGAGTGCCAGTTCCGAGGGAAGCCCGGCCGGGTGCCCGCCAGCGAGGAGTGGGACCTGGCGCAGGTGAGGAGCCCCCAGTTTATACAGCGAGCTGCGAGCTCATGGATGTGCATCCGTTTTTAGCCTGTTGGTTAGGGCATATAGCTGTTAACTGTGCTATGATGGGATCAAAGCCCATCTGTCCAGTAAATTGGAAGGTCCTAGCTTAATTAAAGCATTTAGGGGGTGCAGGGTAGTGGCCCGCGGATTTTAGCAGAAACTGGGAAGGTTTAACTCTTGTTTAAGGCTTTGAAGGCCTTCGGTTTAGGTAATCCTAAATTTCTTAGAGTCCTTATCATTAGGCAATGGTAATCGCCTCTGGGCACGGTGAGGCCCCTCCGGTGCTGTTTCCCCTCGCTCACGGTTTGCGTTGTTTCTCGGCAGAACCGGCTGATCAAGAACTTGGCCTCGGGGATGTGTCTGACGGCCCGCGGGAAGCACCCGGCGCTCGTTCCCTGCGACCTCACGGACCCGCACCAGCTCTGGTCCTTCACCTAAACGGGAGCAGAGCCCCCGGCCGCGCTCAGGAAACCAGGACCCAAAAAAAAACTCCCTTGTTCGCTTTAATTTAAGAAGTGAAAGCCTTAAATATGCTGCATTTCGTGGTTGCCTTGAACGGAATCCCGCGCCTTTGGGAGCCGGGCTCGGCCGGGGGCGCCCCAGGGACCCCGAAACGCAGCGAGGAGGGCGGGGACGCTCCTGCCGATGCTCCTCGGGAGCCGCTGCTCGTCCTCCCCAACCCGGCCCCAGCCAGAGCCTCTTCAGGCTTTAAAAACGTGGGTGCGCCTCCCCGGATGGGGAATCCGAGCGGGAAAATCCGGCCAGGAGGAGGATGGTGACCGTGGGGCTGCTCCCGTCGAGGGGGGATCGGGGCTTGCGGTGGCCGCTGGTGGGCAATGGGAGAAGTTGGGATCTGTGCCTTAGGAATCACGTGGATTTGGAGGGGGGAGGAAGTTAGATTCTTGCTTTTATTATTGTTATTATTAGATGATGATGATGATTCCTGGGTGCGATTCTGCTTGTGCTGGGCAGGAGGGGTTTTCCCTGGCTGGCACCAGAGAATCCTTCTGAACGGGATCCTGGGTGCCACATCTCCTCTGTTCCAGATTTTTTGTCTATCCCAGCTTCTGTAGCTGCCACTTTTGTTGCCATATCATTTACAGTGGGGAAAAATCCTCCTGGACATGGCAGAAGGGGGGAGAACCTGTCCTAGACACTGAACTTCAAATAAAGAGATGATTTATTTTACACAAATTGTGTTTCTGGCCATTCTGAGCTCCCAATGCTCCTCTCACAGTGTATCCTTCACACGTCTCGTTCTAGAAACTCCCTATTTAGCCCAAAAATGAGCGTGCAGCCCTTTGTGCCACAGCTGGGGGATCAGCTCTGCTTTGGGGTGTCCCTGTGTGGGGTGGAGCCATTGCTGCTGTCCCTTGCTGTGTGCCCTTGGTGCTGAGAGAACAAACATGGGATTATCTGGAGATGGTGTTCCTGGGACGTTCTGTGTTTTCCTTGGAAATAAGTACAGAACTGCAGCAGGTGCTTTTGATTTCTATCACTTTTTTTGACCTGGTTGACCCCATGACTGCTGTGATCCCAAATCAAAGAGCCTATGCTGTGAGGGCCAATGTTCCTCACCAAAACAATCTCCATTTGGAGTTCAAGGGTTAAAAAATGACAGCGTTTTGGCCAAAACTCGAGGGTTTCTTTCAAGTTGTATCGCTGCTTCCTCCTGCCCCAACCTCATGCCCCAGGGAGGCCGAGCCCGGCCCTGCTCCAGCGCCAGCTGTGCCGGGGGCTTGGCGAGGGGCTGAAGGTCGTGCCCTGTTTGTGCCTCGATTTCCCCATCCCGGTGCCAAAGTGGCTCCATCCAGGTGTTGGATCAGCCCCGGGAGCCATCGCACGAACCGAGGCCCCGCCGAGCTGCAGCCAAGGCCTGCTGGGGCTGAGAGCGGGACCCAGCGGTGACACGGCTCGGGGACACGGGGACAGCAGGTGCCAGCGCAGGGCAGCGTCTCCCGGGGCTGCGGCGCCCGGGGGGGCTCGGGGTGTCCCTGGGCTGCCCGGGGACCCAGTGTGCTTTGGCACGGGGGCCAAGGCCGCTCGGCGGGGCCGCGGCACCTGCTGCCCTTCCCGCGCCGCCTCCCGCCGCCCCGTTAAAGCGCCCGGGGCCCGGCGCTCGGTCCCGCCGCCGACAGCGCTCCACCATGATGCTGCAGCTCGTGCTCCTCGCCGCGCTCGCCCTGTGCGGTCAGTCCCGCCCGCAGCCTCCGGCCTCGGCACCCCCGAAAGCCGCCCGGAGCCGAGCCCGGCGGGACTGACGCCGTCCCTCTGTCCGCAGGGCGCTGCTCCGAGCTGGATCTCGATGGCATGCAGCGGGTGGTCGGCGGCACCGAGGCGCGCTCGCACTCCTGGCCCTCCCAGGTGGGTCGTGCCGGCGTTCCAGGGCCGGGCCCGGGGCTCTGCCCGCGCCGGGACCCCGCGCTCAGCCCCGCGCCGTGTCTCGCCCCCTCCCCAGATCTCCCTGCAGTATTACTCCGGGGGCGGCTGGCACCACACCTGCGGGGGCTCCCTCATCCACAGGAACTGGGTGATGACCGCTGCCCACTGCGTCAACAAGTGAGCGCCCCGGGGACCCCTCCTTCCCCTCGCCAAACCTCCTTTCCCCCGAAAACCCTTCCGAGCAGAAATTCCGGCTGCCCCAAGCCCCAGAGCAGCCGCCCTTGGGGGGCTTTTGGGCTCCTCCTTTTTGGCCGGGCCCCCGCGGGGCTGCTCCGGGAGCGTCCTGGTGCCGCTCGGAGCCTCCCGGGGCCGCTCCCGCTCGGGCTGCCCGCAGCTCGGCGCTGACGGAGCGTTTGTGCGCCTTGCCGCCAGTAACATGCAGTACCGCGTGGTGGCCGGCGAGCACAACCTCTACAGCAACGACGGCACCGAGCAGGTCTTCAGCGTCAGCAGGATCATCGTCCACCCCTACTACAACACCAACAACGTGGCCGCAGGGTAACGCCCGCGGGACGGGCACTTGGGGGGAGCCCGGCCCGGGTTTGGGGGCTCCTTGTAACATCCTCTCCCTCCCACCGGCAGATACGACATCGCCCTGTTCCGCCTGAGCAGCTCGGCCACCCTGAACAGCGCCGTGCAGCTGGCCGTGCTGCCCCAGGAGGGCACCATCCTGCCCAACAACTACCCCTGCTACATCACGGGCTGGGGCCTGACCCGCAGTGAGTGACGGGCTCCCCCCGACCCCAATTGCCCCGGCACGGCCAACGGCGGCAGCCGCGGCAGCGCCCGGAGCCCGGCACGGCCCCGGGAGGCTCCGCTCGGGGCTGCGCTCGGGGCTCGCAGGTGCTCGGAGCCGGCCGGGGCCGTGCCGAGCCTCGGGGGGACGGACGGGGCCGGGCGGGCTCGGGGGGACGGACGGGGCCGGAGGGGCCGGGCGGGGGCCGCGGGCTCTGCTTTGGCCGGGCCGTTCCCGCGGCTCCGGGCCGGCGCTGACCGGCGCCCGCTCCCCGCAGCCAACGGGCAGCTGTCCAGCGTCCTGCTCCAGGCCCCGCTGCCCGTCGTGGATTACCAGATCTGCTCCAGCGCGTCCTACTGGGGCTCCACCGTCAAGAACACCATGGTGTGCGCCGGCGGCGACGGCGTGCGCTCCGGCTGCCAGGTGCGCCCGCGGCCCCCGCGCTGCCCCCGCCGCCCCCGGCGCTGCTGCCCCCCAGCCCCGGCTCACGCCGCTCCTCGCTCCGCAGGGCGATTCCGGCGGTCCCCTGCACTGCGCCGTCAACGGGCAGTACCAGGTGCACGGCGTCACCAGCTTCGTCTCCAGCCAGGGCTGCAACGTCGCCCGCAAACCCACCGTCTTCACCCGCGTCTCCGCCTACATCTCCTGGATCAACAGCGTAAGGCGGCCGTGCCGGGCCGGGCCGGGCCGTGCCGGGCTCAGCCCCGGCGCTCTCGGGGCTCCGCTGCGCCCGCCCCGGCCCCGCGCGGCTCAGCCCGGCCCTTCCTCCCTTCCAGGTCATCGCCCAGAACTGAGCCCAGCGGGACAAGCGCTCGCTGCCCCGAGCCCATGGACATCCCCTCCCTGCCCCGCGCCGCGCTCCGGCCTCCTCGCCCCCGAGCCGGCCTCAATAAAATCTCTCCTCCCTGAAGTCTCTGAGCCTCCGCGCTGCCGCTTCTCTCCTTCCTCCGCCCATCCTTCCTCCTCCCGCCCGCCATCCTCCTCCTCCCCAGCTCCCGCACCGGCCCTTCCCCGCCTCCTCCTCTTCCTCACTCCTCAGCCAACAGCCCTGCGGACCAGGAGCTGCCTCCGAGCTCTGGGGCAGCCCCGACGTCCGTGGGATGCTGGAAAAGGGGCAAACGCTGCAAAGACCCTTCCCGGCCTCCAAGGCAATCGCCCCTTGGGAGAAAAGGAGGCTCAGGAGGGACCTTCTGGCTCTGCTCAACTCCCTGGCAAGAGGGGATAGCCGGGGGCTCGGGCTCTGCTCCAGGGAACAGAGGGGAGGGAAGAGTCTGAAGTTGTGCCATTAAAGGCTCAGGTTGGACATCAGGACATCCGGACATCTCTGGGCACACGGAGCGTTCGGGGCAGTCCCATCGGGATCTCCCCTGACTCTTGTGCTCCATTTCTCTTCCCCAAATTCCCTCCTTGGCCATGAGAGGTGTCGGATTCGGGCACTGCCACCCCCTCGTCCCTCAGCTGCGTCCTGGGGCTGTGCCACACCCCCCCAGCCTGGGGACACGCCACCAGCACCAACGTGCCCCAAACACCCACTTTACACCCAAACAGACACTGCTGGGTGGATCCGGCAACCTCTGGGAGTGCCCCTCAGCCCTGGGTCGTGTCCTGCTGAACAAAACACCCACGAGTGACAAGAGGGCTTTCCCAGCCCTGGGGGGGCCGTGGGAGCAGTGGCTGCGCCTGGCGCTGCTGAAGCCCCCAGGGCCGGGTCCAGTTCTGCCCCTCCCAGCAAGACAAGCACCGAGGGGCTGCAGCGTGTTCAGAGAAGGGAACAGAGCTGGGGAACGGGCTGGAGCAGCTGAGGGAGCTGGAAAGGGGCTCAGCCTGGGGAAAAAGAGGCTCAGGGGGGACCTTTTGTCTCTGCAGAACTCCTGACAGGAGGGGTAGCCGGGGGTCAGGCTGTGCCCCAGGGAACAGGGACAGGAGAGGAGGGAAGAGTCTCAAGCTGTGCCAGGAGAGGCTCAGGTTGATGGACATCAGGAGATGGACACAATCCCTCCCTTGGCAGGCTGTGGTCTCAGCCCTGGTTTCCCACGACAATCCAATCCCAAATGTCCCATTCCACAAGGACATTGATTCCCTGTGCAGTGACACCAGCACAGCCCCAGCCCCAGCCCCAGCTGGTGCCTCTGAGGAGGAACTGTCGGGTTCATCCCCTCATAGTCCAAGGGTGCAAATCCCAAATCTTTGTCTCTTCCTGTCTCTCCCAGTGTCCACTCAACTTGTGGGAATCCATAAAATCAGAGGGGTTTGGGAAAGATGCAAAAGACAGGCCTCAGAGACAGCAGAACTGTGATTGGAACTGAGCAGCAGCCATGAGATAGGTCAGCAAAACCTCCAAAGGGTCAGCAGCTCATGGCCTCTTGTAGCACCCAGAGCTCAATCTTCATCTCACCCACAAACTGAGCTCTTCCTCGACTCACCAAGCACAGAATCCCAGAATCCTTGAGGTGGGAAAAGCCCTCCCAGACTATCGAGTCCCAGCTGTGCCCAATCCTCACCTTGTCCCCTGAGCCCTGAGCGCCACATCCAGTCCTTCCTTGGACACCTCCAGGGATGGGCACCCCAAACCACCCTGGGCAGCCCCTGACAATGGCCAACCACCCTGTCTGTGTGTCTTAGGTGGCAAGATGTGTCTGGGGATGTGTAATTTATTATGACCTGTCAGAGGTGGGGCAGTTATCTTCTGTTCATTGGGCAGTTTTCTTTATCTCTTCCACAACCAATCCTCCCTCCAGGAGATCTATTTTGTTAATGAGCATTAATTAGTAATTATCATCTGTTCATGGGCCAGTGAGTGTCCCTGCATGGCTGATAAAATTCCATCATCCCATGGGGAGATGCTCCACCCAGGGGAGGAGCCAAGCATTCCTGCCTGCATACAGTCTGAGATTTCCAACATTCCTACCTGGATAGAATCTGACCCTGGGAACACCCCAGCAGCCTTTTCCCCCTGCACTGCCAGAGGAGCAGCTTTCTGCTGCCCTGCATGGCCAGAGGGAGCCCAGGCCCATCTGCAGCAGCCCTGGAGCTGCAGAGGAAAACTCCCCCCTTGTGCAGGATCCCTGCTGCAGCAGAGCCACAGCTGGCACTGCAGGAGGGCTGAGCCCCCCTGGGATGGGGCTGGGACACCCCCTGACACACAGGGGGCAGGGCATGGTCTGACTCTGGCTGTTGTTTTGTATTACTGTTCTTTCGTTTTTAAATTCTTCCCTTTTAAAGAATTGTTATTCCTATTCCCATATCTTTGCCTGAATGACCTTTAATTCCAAAATTATAAAAATTTGGATGGAGGGGGTTTACATTTTCCATTTCAAGGGAGGCCCCCGCCTTCCTCAGCAGACACCTGGCTTTTCACACCAAGACACCATGAAAAAATTCCTCCTGATGTCCAACCTGAGCCTCTCCTGGCACAGCTTGAGACTCTTCCCTCCCCTCCTGTCCCTGTTCCCTGGAGCACAGCCCGACCGCCCCTGCTGCCCCCTCTTGTCAGGAGCTGTGCAGAGCCACAAGTCCCCCCTGAGCCCCCTTTTCCCCAGGCTGAGCCCCTCCCCAGCTCCCTCAGCTGCTCCAGCCCGTTCCCCAGCTCTGTTCCCTTCTCTGAACACGCTGCAGCCCCTCGGTGTTTTCCTTGCTGGGAGGGGCAGAACTGGACCCAGCCCTGGGGGCTTCAGCAGCGCCAGGCACAGCCACTGCGCCCACGGCCCCCCCAGGGCTGGGGGTGCTGAACCATTGGGGGCGGTTCTGGGGCCTCGTGAGGGCTGATGGAGGAAATGTGGGGGACCCTGCCCTTTGGGGGTCCCCCTGTGTCTGAGGGTGAGGTCAGGCCCGGGGGGCTTGGGGGTTTGTGTTTCCCCCAGATTTTTCTGCTGGGGAACCTGAACCCCCATTTCCACCCCTGAGAGTCCATCCAAGCTCAGACCCCCCCAAATCCACGAATGGGCTTCTTCTCCTCCAACCCCACCTCCCCATGGAGGGGATCCCCAAAATCTGAGGGCTCAGACAGACACTTCCTGCCCCTCAAATGTTCCTGGATCAGGGAGTCCTCAGCCCCCATCTCTGTCTTTGTGGGACCCCCCTCAAACTCAACCCCCACAGATCCAGGTCCTGAATGGACTCCTTCACCCCAAAACCCACCTCTCCACAGAGAGGACCCCCAAATCAGGTGCTCAGCTGGGCACCTCCTCACACAGACGTGTCCAGGGTGTGTTTGGGGGGGGTCTCTTTTCACTCGTGGGTGTTTTGTTCAGCAGGACACGACCCAGGGCTGAGGGGCACTCCCAGAGGTTGCTGGATCCACCCAGCAGTGTCTGTTTGGGTGTAAAGTGGGTGTTTGGGGCACGTTGGTGCTGGTGGCGTGTCCCCAGGCTGGGGGGGTGTGGCACAGCCCCAGGACGCAGCTGAGGGACGAGGGGGTGGCAGTGCCCGAATCCGACACCTCTCATGGCCAAGGAGGGAATTTGGGGAAGAGAAATGGAGCACAAGAGTCAGGGGAGATCCCGATGGGACTGCCCCGAACGCTCCGTGTGCCCAGAGATGTCCGGATGTCCTGATGTCCAACCTGAGCCTTTAATGGCACAACTTCAGACTCTTCCCTCCCCTCTGTTCCCTGGAGCAGAGCCCGAGCCCCCGGCTGTCCCCTCTTGCCAGGGAGTTGAGCAGAGCCAGGAGGTCCCTCCTGAGCCTCCTTTTCTCCCAAGGGGCGATTGCCTTGGAGGCCGGGAAGGGGCTTTGCAGCGTTTGCCCCTTTTCCAGCATCCCACGGACGTCGGGGCTGCCCCAGAGCTCGGAGGCAGCTCCTGGTCCGCAGGGCTGTTGGCTGAGGAGTGAGGAAGAGGAGGAGGCGGGGAAGGGCCGGTGCGGGAGCTGGGGAGGAGGAGGATGGCGGGCGGGAGGAGGAAGGATGGGCGGAGGAAGGAGAGAAGCGGCAGCGCGGAGGCTCAGAGTCTTCAGGGAGGAGAGATTTTATTGAGGCCGGCTCGGGGGCGAGGAGGCCGGAGCGCGGCGCGGGGCAGGGAGGGGATGTCCATGGGCTCGGGGCAGCGAGCGCTTGTCCCGCTGGGCTCAGTTCTGGGCGATGACCTGGAAGGGAGGAAGGGCCGGGCTGAGCCGCGCGGGGCCGGGGCGGGCGCAGCGGAGCCCCGAGAGCGCCGGGGCTGAGCCCGGCACGGCCCGGCCCGGCCCGGCACGGCCGCCTTACGCTGTTGATCCAGGAGATGTAGGCGGAGACGCGGGTGAAGACGGTGGGTTTGCGGGCGACGTTGCAGCCCTGGCTGGAGACGAAGCTGGTGACGCCGTGCACCTGGTACTGCCCGTTGACGGCGCAGTGCAGGGGACCGCCGGAATCGCCCTGCGGAGCGAGGAGCGGCGTGAGCCGGGGCTGGGGGGCAGCAGCGCCGGGGGCGGCGGGGGCAGCGCGGGGGCCGCGGGCGCACCTGGCAGCCGGAGCGCACGCCGTCGCCGCCGGCGCACACCATGGTGTTCTTGACGGTGGAGCCCCAGTAGGACGCGCTGGAGCAGATCTGGTAATCCACGACGGGCAGCGGGGCCTGGAGCAGGACGCTGGACAGCTGCCCGTTGGCTGCGGGGAGCGGGCGCCGGTCAGCGCCGGCCCGGAGCCGCGGGAACGGCCCGGCCAAAGCAGAGCCCGCGGCCCCCGCCCGGCCCCCGCCCGGCCCCGTCCGTCCCCGTCCGTCCCCCGAGCCCGTCCGGCCCCGTCCGTCCCCCCGAGGCTCGGCACGGCCCCGTCCGTCCCCCCGAGGCTCGGCACGGCCCCGTCCGTCCCCCGAGGCTCGGCACGGCCCCGGCCGGCTCCGAGCACCTGCGAGCCCCGAGCGCAGCCCCGAGCGGAGCCTCCCGGGGCCGTGCCGGGCTCCGGGCGCTGCCGCGGCTGCCGCCGTGGGCCGTGCCGGGGCAATTGGGGTCGGGGGGAGCCCGTCACTCACTGCGGGTCAGGCCCCAGCCCGTGATGTAGCAGGGGTAGTTGTTGGGCAGGATGGTGCCCTCCTGGGGCAGCACGGCCAGCTGCACGGCGCTGTTCAGGGTGGCCGAGCTGCTCAGGCGGAACAGGGCGATGTCGTAGCTGCCGGTGGGAGGGAGAGGATGTTACAAGGAGCCCCCAAGCCCGGGCCGGGCTCCCCCCAAGTGCCCGTCCCGCGGGCGTTACCCTGCGGCCACGTTGTTGGTGTTGTAGTAGGGGTGGACGATGATCCTGCTGACGCTGAAGACCTGCTCGGTGCCGTCGTTGCTGTAGAGGTTGTGCTCGCCGGCCACCACGCGGTACTGCATGTTACTGGCGGCAAGGCGCACAAACGCTCCGTCAGCGCCGAGCTGCGGGCAGCCCGAGCGGGAGCGGCCCCGGGAGGCTCCGAGCGGCACCGGGACGCTCCCGGAGCAGCCCCGCGGGGGCCCGGCCAGAAAGGAGGAGCCCAAAAGCCCCCCAAGGGCGGGTGCTCTGGGGCTTGGGGCAGCCGGAATTTCTGCTCGGAAGGGTTTTCGGGGGAAAGGAGGTTTGGCGAGGGGAAGGAGGGGTCCCCGGGGCGCTCACTTGTTGACGCAGTGGGCAGCGGTCATCACCCAGTTCCTGTGGATGAGGGAGCCCCCGCAGGTGTGGTGCCAGCCGCCCCCGGAGTAATACTGCAGGGAGATCTGGGGAGGGGGCGAGACACGGCGCGGGGCTGAGCGCGGGGTCCCGGCGCGGGCAGAGCCCCGGGCCCGGCCCTGGAACGCCGGCACGACCCACCTGGGAGGGCCAGGAGTGCGAGCGCGCCTCGGTGCCGCCGACCACCCGCTGCATGCCATCGAGATCCAGCTCGGAGCAGCGCCCTGCGGACAGAGGGACGGCGTCAGTCCCGCCGGGCTCGGCTCCGGGCGGCTTTCGGGGGTGCCGAGGCCGGAGGCTGCGGGCGGGACTCACCGCACAGGGCGAGCGCGGCGAGGAGCACGAGCTGCAGCATCATGGTGGAGCGCTGTCGGCGGTGGGACCGAGCGCCGGGCCCCGGGCGCTTTAACGGGGCGGCGGGAGGCGGCGCGGGAAGGGCAGCAGGTGCCGCGGCCCCGCCGAGCGGCCTTGGCCCCCGTGCCAAAGCACACTGGGTCCCCGGGCAGCCCAGGGACACCCCGAGCCCCCCCGGGCGCCGCAGCCCCGGGAGACGCTGCCCTGCGCTGGCACCTGCCGTCCCCGTGTCCCCGAGCCGTGTCACCGCTGGGTCCCGCTCTCAGCCCCAGCAGGCCTTGGCTGCAGCTCGGCGGGGCCTCGGTTCGTGCGATGGCTCCCGGGGCTGATCCAACACCTGGATGGAGCCACTTTGGCACCGGGATGGGGAAATCGAGGCACAAACGGGGCACGACCTTCAGCCCCTCGCCAAGCCCCCGGCACAGCCGGCGCTGGAGCAGGGCCGGGCTCGGCCTCCCTGGGGCATGAGGTTGGGGCAGAATGATGCAGAGATAAGGTATGAAAGAAACCCTCGAGTTTTGGCCAAAACGCTGTCACTTTTTCCCCCTTGAACTCCAAATGGAGATTGTTTTGGTGAGGAACATTGGCCCTCACAGCATAGGCCCTCTGATTTGGGATCGCAGCAGTAATGGGGTCAACCAGGTCAAAAAAAGTGATAGAAATCAAAAGCACCTGCTGCAGTTCTGTACTTATTTCCAAGGAAAACACAGAACTTCCCAGGAACACAATTTCCAAGTAATCCCATGTTTGTTCTCTCAGCACCAAGGGCACACGGCAAGGGACAGCAGCAATGACTCTGCCCCACACCAGGGACACCCCAAAGCAAAGCTGATCCCCCAGCTGTGGCACAAAGGGCTGCACACTCATTTTGGGCAAAAGAAGTGGGATCTGTGGATTACTGAGATTTTGGGGATTGTCGTGTGTTAGACACACAACTTGTGTCGTATCCAACTCCAGATGTTCCACTTTGTTCCAGTGGGTCTTTTCCACCTCAGGATATCCATGATTCCATGAGTCTGAACATCTGGGAGCTCTTGGACAACACTCCTGGATTTTGGGGATCTCTGGGGTTGTCCTTTGCTGAACAAACAGGTTTCCTTTATCATCCTTGTGTGTCCCTTCCACCTCTGGTGATTCCACGACCCGAGAGGTCAGGGACCTTTTGACAACCTTGAACTTTGGGGTTTTGTCGTCAGTGACCGTTTGTCCTGCACAGGGCTGCCCTGACGCTCCTTGTGTTTCTCTCCCAGCCGGATCCCCCATGGCCCCCCAGCCCTGTGGCCTGGCGGGTTCCAGGAGAGCCTTTTGGGGTTTTGGGGGTTCCGGGGCGCGCAGCGGATGCTGCCTGGCCTCGCCTCCAACTTCCTCCCTCGAAGCCTCCAACGGCAGCTGCGGGGCCGCGCCGGGGCCGCGTCGGGGCCATGGCCGAGGGCAGGGGCGGCAGCGCCGGGCTCTTCGCCAGGCAGGTCCAGAAACGCTTCAGCCGCGCCCAGGAGAAGGTACGGAGGTGCCACCCACCCCACATCCCACCTGTGCCCGGGTCTGTCCTTCTGTCCCCCCTCAGCAATCCCGGGGTGGCCCAAAGGGCACAGCTCAGCACCTTTGGGTGCTCACAGGGTGGGAGTTTGGGGGTTTCTGGGTCAGTGTCATCGTTACTCCAAGGGTTTGGGGGATGGCATCTCCCAAAGCTCCCCGAGACACTTTGGCTTCTCTAATGGTGGGGGGTTCTCCACCCAAAACGCCCTGCAGGGGTTATGGGGGGGCTGTGGGGTGGTGGCACAGGGTCCCTGGGCTGGCTGGCACCGGGGGTGCCCAGCAGGGCCCAGAGTGGCCGGGGGTCCCAGGAAAGTTGGAGAGATCAGCACAGGAAGCGAGGGGGAAGGGCTGCGGAAACGGCACGAGCGGGACAATTCTCACTGCTTTGGGGGGGCCTCTTTCCTTTCCTATCTCCTAAAAGTAGCTGTGACTCCCCTTTTGGGGGTGACACAAAGACCCCTTTCAAACCCTCACCCACCCGGGTTTCCTGGCCGGGGCTCGGTGCTAAATTTGGCTTTCCCATGGCTCAATCATCCCGGGCCAGGCTCTGGCTGCTTCCTGCACGCTGCAAATCTCCCTCCCAGCCGGTCCTGGCCTGTTCCCAGGGGACCCAACCTCTTCCTGGACATCCCAAATCTCCCTCTGACCCAGCCCCAGCCTCTTCCTGAACACCCCAAATCTCCCTCTGACCCAGCCCAGCCTCTTCCTGGACACCCCAAAGCTCCTCACTCCCAGCCCTGGCTCTTCCTGCGGGGTTCAAGCTGTTTGTGGCACCCAAAAAGTCTCTCCTGCCTGGCCCAGGCTGTTCCTGGAGGGTTCAACCTCTTCCTGGACACCTTGAATTTCTCCTCATCTGGCTTCAGTCATTTTCCAGAGGGTCACCCTCTTCCTGGACACCCCAAAACTCCTTCATGCCTGGACCCAGCCTCTTCCCAGGGGGGCTCAATCTCTTTCTGGGCACCCCAAAGCTGCCCCAGTCCAGACCCAGCCTCTTCCCAGGAGGTTCAGCCTGGACACCCCAAATCTCCCCCACTCAGAGCAGCCTCTCAGCTCTCCTTCAGCCTCCTCATCCTCCTCATGGTGTCCCCTGTGCCCCACAGCCGGGGCTCGGGGTGTTTTTGGGGTGCACAGGACTGCACCCACAGGGTTTAGTGGGGAGGCAGATTGGCACCCAAAAATTCACCATTTTCCTGAAAGAAATAAAAGCACTGAGGAACACAGTGAGATTTTGCATTTCCACATCAATCCTGCCCCACTGGCTCCTCGGCCCCCCTCAGGGGGGTTTTGGGGGGCACAGCCCGGTGTCCTCGGGGTCTGGCAGGGGCCTCTTCCCCTCTCTCCCCATCACAGGTTTTGCAAAAATTGGGCAAAACGGTGGAAACCAAAGATGAGCAGTTCGAGCAGAGCGCCTACAACTTCCAGCTGCAGCAGGTGACAGGGGGACACCGGGGACATCGGGGACACCGGGGACACTGGGGACATGTCCTGATCCCCCTGATCCCCCTGATCCCCCCTCACCGCCCTGCTTTGCAGAACGAGGGTCACAAACTCTACAAGGAGCTCAAGGGGTTCGTGGGAGCCGTGAGAGGTGAGGAGCAGACCCGGGACAGCCCCGGGAGAGCCGGGAACAGGGAGGGACCCGGGGCGGGACCGGGATAATAAATCAGGAATAGCAGAGGAAATCAATCATGCTACAATAAATGGATTATTCATTAAAAATCAGCATTAAATCAAAAGAAAGAATAAATAAAAATAAATATTGAGAATAAATAGATTGTAAGCTATGAATGGATAATAAAGAGAAAATAGTTAATAAAAATACTATATGTGGGATAATATATAACATATTATAAATGAGATAGATATTATATATCTTACTATATCTTACATATATTACATATGCAATCTAAATTTTTATATCTCATTATTTATTAAATACATATGGGATAATAAAGATATAAACATTATAGAGGGAAAAATAATAGAGAGATAATGAAGAGATAAAAATAATAGATATTAAAACTATATTAAATATAAAATAATAATATTAATAATAAATGATAAAATAATAATAATAATAATAATAATAATAATAATAATAATAATAATAATAATAATAATAATAATAATAATAATAATAATAATAATTCAATAAAAAATACTATTTACTAATAAATACTATTAATATAATAGTATTAGTAATAAATAAATACTATTATTATTCATAATATTAGATAATAATATAACGATGTTATATTAATTATTATTAATAATGTTAATAAAATAATAATAAATACTGTATGTGGAATAGTTGATAATAAATATATATGGGATATATATTATATATAATATATTAAATAGAATAACAGATAATGCCTACGTTATATATAGTGTATATATGGGATGATAGAGACAATAAATAATTTATAATAACACACCCGGGCTAATAAACAACGACGGACAGCAGTGAATAAATTATTAAAGATCAGGACTAAATGACAATGACAATGATAATGATAATGATCGTGATAATGATAATATTAATATAGTAATGATAATGACAATGATAACGATAATGATAACTATAATGATAGTGATAATCATAATTATAATAATGATAATGACAATGATAATGATAATGATAATGATGATTATCGTGATAGTGATAGTGATAGTGACAATGATCATGATAATGATCATGATAATGATACCGATAATGATAACGATAATGATGGTGATAATATAATTATAATAATGACAGTGATAAGGGTCATGCCGGGTCTCTGTGCCCGCAGTGATGCACGAGAGCTCCCGCAGAGTGGCCGAGACGCTGCAGGACATTTACAGCCCTGAATGGGACGGGCACGAGGAGCTCCGGGCCATCGCCGACGTGAGCCCCGGGTGTCCCCAGGGTCCCCTTGAAGCCCGGGGGGGCTGGAGGGTGGCGGCTGTCACTGCTGTCCCTGTCCCTGTCCCCCCAGAGCAATGACCTCCTGTGGGAGGACTACGAGGCCAAGTTGGTGGACCAAGCCCTGCGGCTCATGGAGAATTACCTGGCTCAGTTCGGCGACTTCAAGGTGCCTCCTTGTGCTGTCGGGCGGGGTTGGGGACAGCGGGGGCACGGGGGGGTCCTGGCTCACCTGTCCCCCCCCCACAGGAGCGCATCGCCAAGCGGGGCCGAAAGCTCGTGGACTACGACAGCGCCCGGCACCACCTGGAGGCTCTGCAGAGCGCCAAGAAAAAGGACGAGGCCAAAATCGCCAAGGTCGGGACTCCCCGGGACAGCTCCCGCTTGGGGATGGGGACAGTCCCCCGGCCGTGGGGACAACGCCGCGACCCCCCCGTCCCTCCCCCAGGCCGAGGAGGAGTTCAATAGAGCCCAGGCCGTGTTCGAGGAGCTGAACAGGGACCTGCGGGAGGAGCTGCCGGTCCTGTACGGCAGGTACGGGCTGCCACGGGCCTGGGGACACCGCGGGGGCTCGGGGACCTGCGGGGGGCTGGGGGACACTGCGGGGATTTGGGGACATGGCAGGGATGGAGGTCACTATGGGGGGTGTCAGGGTGGGGATGTCATCGGGCTGGGGGACACCGCAAGGGCTTGGGGACATCATGGACCAGGGGCTGGGGTACATCGTGGGGCCGGGGGAAATTGTGGGGCTGGGGGACACAGAGAGGATGGGGGACATGTGGGGCAGGGGCACATGGTAGGGATGGGGAACATTGTAGGGCTTGGGGACACCGCAAGGTCTTGGGGACATCACGGACCAGGGGGTGGAGGACATCGTGGGGCTGGAGGTCACCTTGGGGGGAGTCAGGCTGGGGGTATCATCGGGCTGGGGGACACCGCGATGTCCCCAAATACTGGCTGGGGATATCATGGGGCTGGGGGACATGGCAGGGGCTGGGGGACACAACAGGGATGAGGGGACATCACAGGGATGGAGGTCACCATGGAGGGTGTCAGGCTGGGGATATCATGGGGCTGGGGGACACCACAAGGGCTTGGGGACATCACGGACCAGAGAGGTGGGGGACATGGTGGGGCTGGGGGACATTGTGGAGCTGAGAGACACGGCAGGGGCAGGGGGACATGGTGGGGCTGGGGGACACAGCAGGGACAGGCGGACATTGTGGGATCGGGGGACATTTTGGGGCTGGGGGACACGGGCTGGGTATGGGTGCCATTGGGTGGGTGAGGTCCCCCCATGCAGGGAAGAACTTGCGTGGGTCTCTCCTCAAAGTCCGCCCTGAGGACACATCGGGGGTCCTGGGGGGACATCGCCCACGGGGCCCTGTGACAGTGGGAGGTGGCAGCTCCGCGGCATCCATGGAGTGGCCCTGAGGGGACGTTCCCGTTCCGTGCGGGGCCCACAGAGTTGGGGACTCAGGGGGAGGGACGGGTGGGAGGTGGCTGAGCACCCCAGACCTCTCTGGTGTCCCCTCCCATGTCCCCTCCAATGTCCCCTCCGTGGGACACCGTGGGGCACCCCCAGACCCCTCCCTGTCCCCCGCAGCCGCCTCGCCTGTTACGTCACCGTTTTCCAGAACATCTCCAACCTCCGTGACGTCTTCTACAAAGAGATGAGCAAGGTGGGGAAGGCACCCCAAAACACCTCCCCGGTCCCCCGACATCCCCAGGTGTCCCCGGGTGTCCCCGGGTGTCCCCAGGTGTCCCCAGGTGTCCATGCCTGTGCTGTACCCCACCCCTCCGGAGTCCTTGCTCCTCATTTCATTCATTCATTCATTCATTCATTCATTCATTCATTCATTCATTCATTCATTCATTCATTCATTCATTCATTCATTCATTCATTCATTCATTCATTCATTCATTCATTCATTCATTCATAGCAGCCCGAGGGCGTTCGGGGTGTCCCCAGGCCTTGGGGGCCCTGCTGAGCCCACGGGTGATGGGGAGCACATGGGGGGCACCCCCTGAAGTGTTTCTGTGTGTCCCCCCCCCCCCAGCTCAACCGGGACCTGTACGAGGTGATGAGCAAGCTGGAGAAGCAGCACTCGAGCAAGGTGTTCATCATCAAAGGCGTGCCCAGGTAACCCCCGGGGAGATGAGGGGACAGGGGGGGGTTAAGGGGACATTTCGCCCCCCAGCGCCCACAAATGTGATGGAGGCTCTGGTCCCACAGTCCTGGGCTGGGCGTGCGCCCGCCAAAGATGGGCTGGAGGTGCTTCTTGGTGGGTCTGGGGCATTATCGGGGTCCTGCTGGGTGGGGAAGCGCCCCCTGCAAGCTGGGACGGTGACACCCCAAGGATGAACCCCAAGCTGAACCCCTCTGTCCCCCCCGCCCCCAGCAATCGCCGCTCTCTGGTCATCTCCGCCCCCGTGAGCCCCCCGGCCATGTTCCCCTGCCCGGACAAGGCGCCCGTGCTGGACGCGGAGGTGACACCGGGGTCCCCCGACACCGACAGCGCCGCCCCCGCGGAGCCGGGGGCCGTGTCCCCCGGGCCCCCCCCGGCTTCGCCCGCCAGCGGCGGCTCCCTGGACACGGCCTCGGTGTCCAGCGAGGAGAGCGCGGAGCAGGCGACAGCGGTGACAGGGTCCGTGTCCAGCGAGGGGACCCCGGAGGAGGTGACAGCGGTGACAGGGTCCGTGTCCAGCGAGGAGACCCCGGAGCCCGGTCCCGGCCGCGACAGCGAGACCCCGGAGCAGGCGACAGCCGTGACAGGATCGGCGTCCATCAAGGAGCCCCCAGAGGAGGTGACAGCGGTGACAGGGTCGGTGTCCCCCGAGGAGCCCCCGGAGCCCGGTCCCGGCCCCGACTCTCTGTCCCCTGGTCCGGAGCCACCGGCGACAGCCGCGGAGCCGGGGGGTGACAGCGGGGCGCGGGGAGGGGTGGAGGGCATCGCCGCCTCCCTGGCGTCACTGATTTTATCCGAGGCCATCGCCCAGGCCGCTGGCACGCTGTCAGCAGCGCCGGGGACAGCGGCGGGCACGGCAGGGGACAGCGCGGCCACCAGCGCCGAGGGTCGGGAGCGGCCCGCCGTGTCGCCGTCCCCAGCCGCAGCTGTCCCCTGCCGTGTCCCCGGCCCCGCGGCGTGTCCCCGGGAGCCGTGCCGGCTCGGCGGAGAGCGGGGACAGCGCGGGGACACCGGGGACAGCGCGGAGGCGGCGGATGCCGAGCCAGAGGTGCGCCGGGCTCAGGTGGGAAATGTTCTGGGGGACGCCGGGGTGGGAGCGAGGAACGCACCCAGGGCTGGGGACACCCGGGAGGGATGTGGGGACACGGGGACAAAGCCAGCCCGTGGGACACCCTGTGCCGCAGGTGGGGCCGGACCTGCCCCTCCCCGGAGCCCCCTGGACCCCCAGCCCAGGCGGGTTTCACGGGCGGGGGACTCGGTTAATTTTGGGTGAGATTCAACAGAACCACGAGGTGCCAGCGCCACCCCCGTGTCTCTCTCAGGGCTGTTCCGGGACACCGGAGCAGGACACGAGCCAGGACACGAGCCGGGACCCCTCAGGTGCTGCAGAGCCCCCCCAGGATCCCCCCGAGTTCCTCAGCGCCCTCTGATCCCAGGGAAATGCGGCTTCTTCCCCAGATTCATTCCCCAGAACGTATTTCCCAGCCCCCATCCGGTCCGAAATAAAGATGGAAAAGGTGGGAAAATCCCAAATCTCCGTCTGGGATTGCGGAGGGGTCCGGGGGGGACCCCACCGGTGGATTTGGGGTGGCTGAGGGGTGTAGGGGAGGGAGGTTGGGGGTTGTTATTCTCTGTCCCGCTCCAACACCCGTGACTCGGGGAAAAGGCGTCGAACCTGTTCCACCAGCTCCTGGAAAATTCGCTGTCATGCCAAAAAACCCCAAAACACCCCAAAGTTCCCCTCCCCTGATCCAGAATTCCCCAAACCTCCGCGATGATGGGTTTGCCCCGCAGCCAGCGAGGGGTTAAACGGGGGAGGGATCCTGGGGAGGTTGATCCTCATTCCAGCCGAACTGGAAAGGCGAGGTAGGAACAGGGCAACGCCTTCACCTGGAGCCGCACGTGGTGCCGGCAGGTAAGAGCTGCAGGAGTGGGAATTGGATCCCGGGATGTCCCTTCCCCCGAAATTCCCGATCCTGGGGGGCTTCAGGGGGCAAATCCCCGGCGCAGGGATCCGGACACGGCGGCACCGCAGCCCTGCAGCGAGGGACGGGCTGCGCGGCCGCTCCGGGGTGAAGCCGGAATGTCGGGGCTCGGCCGGGCGTTTTCCAGCGGGATTTGGGGTGGGAGGGGAGGAAAAGGCCGGATCCTGCCGCAGGGAGAGGCTGAAAGCAGGAAATCCGGCAGGAAAGCAGAGGGGGAAACGAGGGGAGCAGAGCGCCGCTCCCAGGGGATCATCCCGAGGTGAGGGACAAGAAACGAGGGCGAGCAGGAAATCCCGCAATCCGCCCGCTGGGGAGGGGACGGGGCGGCTCTAAAGGGGCTGCGGAGCACCCCAAAAGAATCCGGGGGGGATGGTTTGGTGATCCCAGCCTCCATCCGCCGGGAGTGGGAATGGAGGGGCTGCAAAGGCGCTGCCGAGCACCCTTAACAAATCTGTAGGGACGGTTTGCTCCTCTCCCGTCATCCAGGCTCTGGGAACGGGGATGGGAATGGGGATAGGGGGGCTGTAAAGGTGCTCCCAAGCACCCCTAACAAATCTCTAGGGACGGTTTGTTCCTCTCCCGTCATCCAGATACCGGGAATGGGGATAGGGATGGGAATTGAGGAGCTGTAAAGGCGCTGCCAAGAACCCCTAAAAAATCTAGGAAAGAGAATGGAGGTGCTGCCGAGCACCCCTAAAAAGTCCAAAAAATCTGTAGGGGCGGTTTGTTCCTCCCGTCCTCCAGGCACCGGGAACGGGAATGGGGATAGGGATGGGAATGGAGGGGTTGTAAAGGCGCTCCCCAAGCACCCCTAACGAATCTGTAGGGACGGTTTGTTCCTCTCCCGTCATCCAGGCTCTGGGAACGGGGATGGGGATAAGGGGGCTGTAAAGGCCCTGCCGAGCACCCCTAAAAATCTATAGGGACGGTTTGTTCCTCCCGTCATCCAAGCTCTGGGAACGGGCACGGGAAAGGGAATGGAGGGATTGTAAAAGCGCTGCCAAGCACCCCAAAAAATCTGTAGGGGCGGTTTGCTCCTCTCCCATCATCCAGGCACCGGGAATGGGAATGGGGATGGGAACTGGGGGGCTGTAAAGGCGTTCCCAGCACACATAAAAATCTGTAGGGCCGGTTTGCTCCTCTCCCATCATCCAGGCACCGGGAACAGGAGTGGGGATGGGAATGGAGGAGTTGTAAAAGTGCTGCCAAGCTCCCCTAAAAAAATCTGTAGGGACGGTTTGTTCCTCTCCCATCGTCCAGGCACCGGGAACGGGAATGGGGATGGAGATAAGGGGGCTGTAAAGGCGCTGCCGAGCACCCCAAACAAATCGGTAAGGACGTGTTGGTCCTCCCGTCATCCAGGCACCGGGAATGGGGATAGGAATGCAGGAGCTGCATCCCCGGCGCTCCTGGAAGGAGTTTTTGGGATCAGAGCGGCCGAGCGGGGCAGGGTTTCCCTTGGGAACGGCTCTGGAGCCGCTCGGCCGGAGCGCAGGAATGAGGAAGATGAGGAGTTTTTCGCAAGCCTGTTGTAAAAACACATTTAAATCCATCGGGATGGGAATGATTCACTGCGGCTGCCAGCCCCCTCCTTCCGGGCTGGATCCCGGCCTGGCACTGCCAGAAATTCCGGGGTTTTGGGAAGCACCGGGGCCTTTCCGCAGGGTGGGATCCATGGGGAGCATCCCTGTCCTGGAGAGAGCAGGAGGAGCTCCCCTTCCACCACCACGCGTGGTTGGATGGAAATCAAACCCTTCCCTCAGACAAATTCGGGTTAAACCTTTGGTGAGTCCAGCACTCCAATCCTCGGGCTCTGTGGGGTCCCAGGGTTGCGGTTTGTGGGTCCCAGGGTTGCGTTTTTGGGGTGCTGGGGCCCAGAACTGGTTGGTGTTCCTCACTGGCAATGCCAAACTCTTCCCAAAGAACCTTTCCCAAAGCTCAGCCCTGCCCCTGGTTCCACCCAGCAGCGCCTTTTCCTCTTCTTCTCTTAAACCCCAGTTTATTTTGGGGGATTTAATCCCGATTTTTGCTCTGAAGCCGCCCGGGAGCAGCAGCTGCTCCGTGGGAAGGTCGAGAGTGGCTTTGGAGAGCTCTGCTGGGGGAGCTCGACAGCAAAGTTGGGCTTAATGAGGGGCTGGGTTAAAGCAAAACCGGGTTTAAGGCAAAACTGAATTGAAAATGAAACTGTTTAAAGCAAAACTTGGTGTAATTCAAAGTTGGGTTTAAAGCAAAACCGGGTTTAAGGCAAAACTGAATTAAAAACGAAACTGTTTAAAGCACAACTTGGTGTCATTCAAAGTTGGGTTTAAAGCAAAACCGAGTTTTAAACAAAGCTGGGATTAAAGCAGCTCTGGATGTAATGTAAATCTGTGTTTAAAGCAAAATCGTGTCTAAAGCAAACTCAGTTTAAAGGAAAGCTGGTTTTAAGGCAAAATCAGGTTTAATTCAAAGCTGGGTTTAATGAAAAGCTGGGCCTTAAAGTGAAATTGAGTTTAAAGCAAAATGAGTTTAAAGCGAAACTAAGTTTAAAGAAAAGCTGGGTTTAACATAGGACTAGACTAAAGTAAAATCAGGCTTAAAGCAAAATTGTGCTGGAAATAAAATTGTGTTTAATGCAAAGCTGGGTTTAAAGCAAAGCTGCGTTTAAAAAAAAAAATCGGGTTTAAAACGAAATTGGGATTAAAGCAGAGTTTGGTTTCAAGCAAAGCTGGGTTTAAAGCTAAACAAGGTTTAAAGTGAAACAGGCTTAAAACAAAACAAGGTTTTAAAGCGGAACTGTTCTTACAGCAAAACCGGGTTTAAAGCAAAGCTGGGTTTAAAGCACAGCTGGGTTTAAAGCGGAGCTGATTTAAGTAAAACTGAGTTTAAGGAGCGGCTGCTGCCAGCCCCAGCCGGGCTTTGCCTGCTCGGGTCCCGCCCTCCCCGAGCCCTGCGGGAGGGGAACGGGCACGGCCCGAGCTCCCGGGGACCCCAGACCCAAATTCCCGGAGCGCCCCCAGCCCAAATTCCCGCCTCCCTCGCAGCCCCAATTCCCGGCTGGCCCCCAGCCCCAGTTCCTGCCTCTCCCCAGCCCAAATTCCCACCTCCCCCAGCCCCAATTCCCGGCTGGCCCCCAGCCCCAATTCCCGGCTAGCGCCCAGCCCCAGTTCCCGGCTAGCCCCCAGCCCCAATTCCCGGCTAGCGCCCAGCCCCAATTCCCGGGGCCCCCTCAGCCCAAATTCCTGCCTCCCCCAGCCACAATTCCCGGCGCCACCAGACCCAATTCTCGGGGCTCCTCCAACCCCGATTCCCAGAGCTTTTCCAGCCTCAGTTCCTGGAGCTCCCCCAGTCCCAATTCCCGCCTGGCCCCCAGACCCAATTCCCAGCTCCCCTAAACCAAATTCCCGCCTCCCCCAGCCCCAATTCCCAGGGCTCCCCCCAAACTAAATTCCTGGCTCCCCCAGCCCCAATTCCTAGGGCTCCCCCCAAACCCAACTCCCGGGGCTCCCCCAGACCAAATTCCCGGGTCCCCCCAGCTCCAGTTCCCGGCTTCCCAGACCCAGCTCTCATTCCCAATTCCCGGGGCTCCCCCAAACCAAATTCCCGGCTCACCCAGCCCCAATTCCCGGCGCCCTCAGCCCAAAATTCCCGCTCCCGGCCCGGCCGTGGCCCCGCCCCGCTCCTGCCCCGCTCCCGCCGCTCGATTTCCTCTTTTTAAAAAAAAAAAAAAAAAACAAGCCAAACAAACGGGATCGGATTCGCTCCGACCGCGCTGAGTCACGGAACCCCCGCGCCCCGGAGCCGCCCGGCCCCGGAGCCACCACCGGGACATTCGGGGGGCCCGGGGGTCCCCATCGGGCACGGCCAAGGTGGGACGGGCATTTCCCGAGCTCCGGCCCCGCATTTTGGGGCATTTTCAAGGACTTTCAGGCACTTTGAAGCTCTCGAAATTTAGGAGTGAATCCAGCCAGGGGCTGGCTCTTCCCTGTCCCGGCTGCGACCCCAGCCCCAGTAATTCCAGTGCGTTACTGGTGCTGCACCACCCCCCTCCTGCTGCAAGTTTTGGGGTGGTTTGGGGGGAAATCACGACTTTTATCGCTATTTTTGGTAATTCCGGAGGAATCCCGAGCCTCACCTGGAAGGAGGGATCTCATCCCCACCTGAGCACAGGTGATGGGGCACTGAGGGGGAATTCACCGCTTTTGTCGCTTTATTTTTGGCAGCTCTGAAGGACCCCAACCCTTCCCCTGGAAGGCGCCGATGCGATGGAGGGAGATCGGCCCCACCTGAGCTCAGGTGAGCACCTGGAGCGGCTCCTCCGGGCTCTCCCCACCTTCTCCCCCCGCTCAGCCCTCCCTGACCCCCCTCTCTCCCTGTGCCGAGGAAGACCCGACCACGCCGTACCTGAGGAAGGCTCCGACCCCTCCTGGCCATGAGGACGCCGACACCGCCGTGATCGCAGGTGAGGCCGGGCTGCTCCGGCTGAGTTATAAATTAATTAAACAATTTGATGAATAAGGAGAATTTATCCCAGAATTACAATACAATGGTAAAAAGGCCACAAGCAGAGCTCAGATCAGCACTGACCCAGGCTGGGTGACACAGGGGGGGCACTCTGGCTCCTCTCCTCTGGGCATCACCCACAGAAAACTCTCACAAAGTCTTTATACATTTCCAAGCTCCGAGAGTTTCTTACTTTCTTATCATTGATCTTATCCTTTTAGCATCTTCATGTAGTTTTTCCTTTCTTGCTGAGAGTTTCCCAAAACTGGTAAATAATTCACCTTGTTAGAGGAAAATCTGCAATATTGATTCTAGGAGACACAGATTTATCTTATTGATGGTGCACATGGAATGCACATTGCTGGGGTTTGGTCAGAGGAATAATCCTGTGGAATCAACATTTCCTTCAGGCTGGGATTTTGGTGCCTATCGCTGTAATCTCATCAGAGGGAATTTTCTGAACCCTCCTTTGGTGTGCCAGGATTTTCATCAGGTGAGATTACTGTAGTCTGTAATGGATGATATGTATAAATTCCTGCTGAGGCTACAGTAATCTCACCTGATGAAAATCCTGGCATACCAAAGGAGGCTTTGGGAAATTCCCTGTGTTAGGAAAATTCATCCACGAACATCAGAGGTTTATGTCCAAAAAGGAGCCAGAGGAATCCTTTTGCTTTATTCCAATAAAGGGAGAGGCCATGGGGCATTGCCCTGGGAACTCTCAGATTTCTGGAGGACACAGCCTCCTTTTTATCCCAATTTCCCTCTCTTTTCCCCCATTTCTGAGGTTCTTGAGAGGTTCAGACTCCCCAGAACACCTGATACCAAAGATTCCCCTCTAACACACAACCCTCCCTTTTAATTTTTAATTCTTATGACATTTAGGGGTTTTTCTTCCCCATTGTTTCTTTCATCTCTCAATGTCTAATTTCATTTATCAGACATTTTATTTCAATGTCTAATTTCGTTCATCAGCAAACCTAAAGTTTATTTGTAAGAGCAAATCTCATTTTCCATTCACCAATCAGTGCAATCCTTCCCATTGTTTCTTTTATCTCCCAGTGCTGGTTTTATCCACCAGCAGACTCACAGCTTGTTTGGAAAGACAAATCCCTCATTCCTCTCACCTCTGATGAGATTACAGTGATATGCACCAAAATCCCAGCCTGAACATTCATCTCCAGAAATGTTGATTCCACAGGATTATTCCTCTGACCAAACCCCAGCAATGTGCATTCGATGTGCATCATCAATAAGATAAATCTGTGTCTCCTAGAATCAATATTGCAGGAGATTTCCCTCTAACAAGGTGAATATTTACCATTTTTGGGAGACTTTCAGCAAAAGCAGCAGCAAGAAAGGAAAAACATGAAGATGCTAAAAGGATAAGATCAATGATAAGAATGCAAGAAACCTTCTCCAAAGCTTGGAAATGTATAAAAAGACTTTGTGAGAGTTTTCTGTGGGTGATGCCCAGAGGAGAGGAGCCAGAGTGCCCCCCCGTGTCACCCAACCTGGGTCAGTGCTGATCTGAGCTCTGCTTGTGGCCTTTTTACCATTGCATTTTAATTCTGGAATTGTGAAAAATGCCAATCACTTGGTTTTAAAACTTTTAAAAGTTTAATACTAATAAAATGGGTATAACAATAGCAATGTCATTAGAGTAATAATAATTTGGACAATTTAGATTAGGACAGTATGAGACAATAAAAAACAAAGAGTTACAGACAGTCCAGGTACCTCTTCTGGGCAAAACAAGCCTGAAAAATGACCCAGGTTCAAAGGAGCAGCAACCACGGGCTCAGGGAGTTCTGCTGGAGCTGGTGCTGCATTCAGAGGCCTGTGGGCCAGAATGAAGCTCTGGATCCAAACCCTCCATCAGAACCGACTCCTTTCCTTCACCATCCCCTTAAAGCTTCTCCACAGAGGGAAACCTGAGGAGCAGCCCCTGTTATGGGGGGAAGCTCCATCCCAGCACCACCAGAGCTCCTGCAGGCCTGGACTTGTCCCCACGGGCCCAGCTGCAGCACCCAGCCAGCCCAAAGCGTCTGTGGGGTGAAACACCACACACCCAGCCAGCCCAAAGTGTCTGTGGGGTGAAACACCACACACCCACAGCCCAAAGTGTCTGTGGGGTGAAACACCAACACCCAGGCAGCCCAAAGCGTCTGTGGGGTGAAACACCACACACCCAGCCAGCCAAAAGGGTCTATGGGGTGAAACACCACACACCCACAGCCAAAAGTGTATATGGGGTGAAACACCACACACCCACAGCCAAAAGGGTCTGTGGGGTGAAACACCACACACCCAGCCAGCCCAAATTGTCTGTGGGGTGAAACACCACACACCCACAGCCAAAAGTGTCTGTGGGGTGATCCAGGCAGAAAAAGTGTCTCTGGGGTGAAATACCGCACATCCAGCTGGCCAAAATTGTCTCAGGGTGAAACACCACTGTGACAGTATTCACAGGGGTTCTTGGAGGAGGGAAGAGATGAGGATCTGACTCCATGTTTCAGAAGGCTTGATTTATTATTTTATTATATATATTACACTAAAACTATACTAAAAGAATAGAAGAAAGGATTTCATCAGAAGGCTGGCTAAGAATAGAATAGCAAAGAATGATAACAAAGGTTTGTGGCTTGGACTCTCTGTCCGAGCCAGCTGGGCTGTGATTGGCCATTAATTACAAACATCTAACATGAGACCAATCACAGATGCACCTGTTGCATTCTACAGCAGCAGATAACCAACGTTTACATTTCGTTCTTGAAGCCTCAGCTTCTCAGGAGGAAAAATCCTAAGGAAAGGATTTTTCATAAAAGACGTCTGCGACACACCACACACCCAGCTGGCCAAAAGTGTCTCTGGAGTGAAATCACTACAGTTGCCACTTTTTGGTTCAGCACCAAGGGCCGGACAAGCCAAGGCACGTCCTGTCCAGCAATATTGGTAATTATCCCAATACATCTCACCTGTCACACCTGTGCTTTCCGTGCAGTGGTGATCGCCCTGGTGTTCCTGACCCTGCTCACCGTGCTGGTGGTGATTGGGATTTACCTGTACCGGAACCAGGGCTCCTACCTCACCTACGAGCAGCCCGAGCCCGACGCCACCCCGAGGGAGGAGCCTCCAGCCAAGGACAAGGAGGAATATTTCATCTAAGGACACGCCTGGGATCCACACAGATCCCAAAATCCCCTGGAGATGGAGGATTCTATGAATTTTCAGGAGTTAGGATGCTATCTGAATTCCCCGCCATCAGGGATCTGCTCAAATTTCCTGGACTTGAAATATCCCGGAGCTGAGGATCTGCTGAAATTCCCTGGAGGTGGGGGATCTTCCTAAGTGGGATCTGCCTAAATCCCCTGGATTTGGGGCTTTACCTACATTTCCTGGATTTGGGGTTCTGCCTAAATTCCCTGCATTTGGGGATCCACCTAAATTGGAAACCTCCCTAAATTCCCTGGGACTGAGGTTCTGCCTAAATATCCTGGAGCTGGGATCTGCCTGAATCTCATGGAACTTGTGATCTCTCTAAATTCCATGGAGCCGGGCCTCTACTTGCATTTCCTGGATTTGGGGATCCATCTAAATTAGAAACTGCCTAAATCCCCTGGGGTTCTGCCTAAATATCCTGGAGCTTGTGATCTCCCTAAATTCCCTGGAGCTGGAGGCCTCTATGAATTTTCAGGAGTTAGGATGATACTTGAATTCCCTGGCATCAGGGATCTGCTCAAATTTCCTGGAGTTGGGGATGCACTGAAATATCCCAGAGCTGAGGATCTGCTGAAATTTTTTGGAGGTGGGGGATCTTCCTAAGTGGGATCTGCCTCAATCCCCCAGAGGGATTTAGGGCCTTTACCTGCATTTTCTGGCTTTGGGTTTCTCCCTAAATTCCCTGGATTTGGGGATCCACTTAAATTGGAAACCTGCCTGAATTCCCTGGGGCTGAGGTTCTGCCTGAATATCCTGGAGCTGGGATCTGCCTGAATGCGTGGAGCTGGGATCTCCCTAAATCCCTGGAGCTGGGGCTCTACCTGCATTTCCTGGCTTTGGGGTTCTGCCCAAATTCCCGGGATTTGGGGATCCACCTAAATTGGAAACCTGCCTGAATTCCCTGGGGTTCTGCCTAAATATCCTGGAGCTTGTGATCTCCCTAAATTCCCTGGAGGTGGAGGCCTCTATGAATTTTCAGGAGTTAGGATGATACTTGAATTCCCTGGCATCAGGCATCTGCTCAAATTTCTTGGAGCTGGGGATGCACTGAAATATCCCAGAGCTGAGGATCTGCTGAAATTTTTTGGAGGTGGGGGATCTTCCTAAGTGGGATCTGCCTCAATCCCCTAGAGGGATTTAGGGCCTTTACCTGCATTTTCTGGCTTTGGGGTTCTCCCTAAATTCCCTGGATTTGGGGATCCACTTAAATTGGAAACCTGCCTGAATTCCCTGGGGCTGAGGTTCTGCCTGAATATCCTGGAGCTGGGATCTGCCTGAATGCCTGGAGCTGGGATCTCCCTAAATCCCCTGGAGCTGGGGCTCTACCTGCATTTCCTGGCTTTGGGGTTCTGCCTAAATTCCCGGGATTTGAGGATCCACCTAAATTGGAAACCTGCCTGAATTCCCTGGGGTTCTGCCTAAATATCCTGGAGCTTGTGATCTCCCTAAATTCCCTGGAGATGGAGGCCTATGTGAATTTTCAGGAGTTAGGATGATACTTGAATTCCCTGGCATCGGGGATCTGCTCAAATTTCCTGGAGTTGGGGATGCACTGAAATATCCCAGAGCTGAGGATCTGCTGAAATGTTTTGGAGGTGGGGGATCTTCCTAAGTGGGATCTGCCTCAATCCCCTGGATTTGGGGCTCTACCTGCATTTCCTGGCTTTGGGGTTCTCCCTAAATTCCTTGGATTTGAGGATCCACCTAAATTGGAAACCTCCCTAAATTCGCTGAGGTTCTGCCTAAATATCCTGATCTGGGATCTGCCTGAATCCTCTGGATTTTGTGATCTCCCTAAATCCCCTGGAGCTGGGCTTCTGCCTAAAGCTGAGGATCTACAGGCTGATTTTGTTTGGTTTCAGTTTATTTTTTCTTCCTTAATTTATGAAGCCAACCATGGAAGAATATGTGGGTGCCGAGAGCAGGAAAAACCCCAAATACCCCCCAAAAAAATAATAAGAGGAAGTTCCCAACGCAGCAGGAAAAAGGAAAGAAGTGAGGAAACCCCAGCTGGCAGCAGCCAAAAGGGTTCTCAGAGGCCCAACAGAAATTTGTCACTTCATTTAAATTTTCAAAATAATCTTTATTTTTGGTTTTTAGTATAAAAATCCACAAGTTCAGTGCAGCACAGAGAGTCTGAGAGCCCTTGGGAACAGTCAGGGATGGTCACACACACACAGAACACAGATTCAGATTAAAGTGAAATATTTAAGATAAAATAAAAGCGAATCTGAGCTCTTTCTTCATCAAGTAACAACCAAAAAGAAGAAAAACACCCGACTGAGGATCCCTGAAGTGCTCCTCCCAAGCTTGTGGAGGTTTGGTTATCAATGCATTGATAAACCCATTGATAAACCCATTCACAAATACCCCATTCATAAAAACCCACCTACAACCACCCCATTCATAAAAAAAAAAAATCCATTTACAACCACCCCATTCATATAAATCCATTTACAAACATTCCATTCACAAAAAAATTCCTCCATAAACCACCAATTTACACCTCATTGATAACCCCATTGATAAACCCCAAACCATCCCGACCCTAAAGAGGGAACCCAAGGGATCTGGGCGCTCCCTGAGAGTTCCCACCCCCGGCACAGATGGAAACAGCCTCTCGGATTTAAGGAATTCGGGTGTTAAAAGACCAGGTTCGAGTTAAACCCAAGCGTTTGCTAATTAAGCATTAATTAAACCTGGCTCTAGCTGGAACGGGGAGGATCCCACGGGAGAGGCAGCGCGGCCCTGGCACCGCTCATGGCTTTGATTGGAGCTGAAGTGCAAAAAATCCAAAATTACTGGGAGGGGGTTCAAAAAAATACCAGGACAGAGTTCCTGGAGGAAAAGGTGGGAGAGGGTGACGGGGAACCTCGGGCGAGGCCAGGAGGGGCTCAGCTTTTGCCTCTGGGGAGGAGATTTTGCTTCTGGGGAGGGAATTTTGCCTCTGGGAAAGGAATTTTGCCTCTGAGGATGAGATTTTTGGCTCTGGGAAAGGGATTTTGCTTCTGGGAAGAGAATTTTGTCTCTGGAGAGGAGATTTTTTTCTGTTTCCTACCCCAAACCCACCTTTCCCAAAAAGAAGAGAACCCCGGATGGCTCTAGCAGAGGGATGACGGGGTGTGGAAGGGGAAATCCCTCCCCAGGGCTTAATTAGGCCATTCATTAATTAGAGCTGCATATAAATGAGGAAGGGGCGGGGCTGAGCTCAGCCCCATTTGTGAATGAACCCCCCAAGTGACCAAACCCCTCCCCGCTGTCACCGGGGGGTCCCTCCCACCTTTGGGGTCCCGGGGGGGAGGGGCTGAACGGGGGGGACCCCAAAGGGTCAGGGGGGACCCCAGCCCCGGCCCCCCCTCACCAGAGGCCGAAGCCGCCCCCGTTTCCCCCCGGGCCGCGCCCCTTGCGCGGGGGCAGCAGGACGGCGGCTCCGGGCGGCACCGGCACCGGGGCGGCAACCGGGGGGCACCCGGCGGGCGGCGGCTGCAAGGGAACAGCGACGGGTCACTGTCGCGATAGGGGAGGGGCCACTGTCGCGATAGGGGAGGGGCCACTGTCGCGATAGGGGAGGGGTCACTGTCGCGATAGGGGAGGGGCCACTGTCGCGATAGGGGAGGGGTCACTGTCGCGACAGGGGACGGATCACTGTCGCGATAGGTGACGGGTCACTGTCATGATAGGGGATGGGTCACTGTCGCGATAGGGGAGGGGCCACTGTCGCGATAGGGGAGGGGTCACTGTCACCACAGCAGACAGGTCACTGTCGTGACATGGGGACAGGTCACTGTCATGACATGGGATGGGTCACTGTTGTGATAGGGGACCGATCACTGTCATGATAGGGGACGGGTCACTGTTGCGATAGGGGAGGGGCCACTGTCGCGATAGGGGAGGGGTCACTGTCGCGATAGGGGAGGGGTCACTGTCGCGATAGGGGAGGGGTCACTGCTGCGATAGGGGACGGGTCACTGTCGCGATAGGGGAAGGGTCACTGTCGCGATAGGGGAGGGGTCACTGTCGTGATAGAGGATGGGCCACTGTCGCGATAGGGGAGGGGTCACTGTTCCGATAGGGGAGGGGTCACTGTTCCGATAGGGGAGGGGTCACTGTCACCACAGCAGACAGGTCACTGTCACGACATTGGGACAGGTCACTGTCGTGACATGGGATAGGTCACTGTTGTGATAGGGGACCGATCACTGTCATGATAGCAGACAGGTCACTGTCACGACATTGGGACAGGTCACTGTCACGACAGGGGATGGGTCACTATCGCGATAGGGGATGGACCACTGTCGTGATAGGAGATGGGTCACTGTCATGACAGGGGGACAGACAAGTTCAGCATCGCAACAGGAGCGGGGACAAGGCTGTGTGACAGGAGGGACACGAGGCCACTGTCACGACAGGACAGCCAAGGCCGCTCTGGGCACACAGAGATGTCCCCAACCCCACTGAGGGACGGTGACAGGGCTGGGACACAGCCCTGAGCCACCCCTGAGGGCTGTGACACCTGTCACCTGTGCTGCCACCTGGGCACACACTGTCACCTGTGCTGCCACCTGGGGGCACACTGTCACCTGTGCTGCCACATTGGGACACACTGTCACCTGTGCTGCCACACTGGGACACACTGTCACCTGTGCTGTGACATTGGGACACACTGTCACCTGTGCTGCCACATTGGGACACACTGTCACCTGTGCTGCCACCTGGGCACACACTGTCACCTGTGCTGCCACACTGGGACACACTGTCACCTGTGCTGTGACATTGGGACACACTGTCACCTGTGCTGCCACATTGGGACACACTGTCACCTGTGCTGCCACCTGGGCACACACCTGTCACCTGTCCCCAGGCTCCAGGTGGCATTTCCAGGGCAGCAGGAACCTCTGAGGCTCCAGCAGAGGGGAGCCAGGGGGGCCCAGGTGAGCAGGGCCAGGTGTGCAGGAACTCCCCCAGCTCACAGCAAGTGCCAGGCCCAGGTGTGGGGTCAGGTGGGGTCAGGTGAGGTCAGGTGGGGTCAGGTGAGGTCAGATGGGGTCAGGTGGGGTCAGGTGAGGTCAGGTGAGGTCAGGTGGGGTCAGGTGGGGTCAGGTGGGGTCAGATGAGGTCAGGTGAGGTCAGGTGGGGTCAGGTGAGGTCAGGTTGGGTCAGGTTGGGTCAGGTGGGGTCAGGTGGGGTCAGGTGAGGTCAGGTGGGGTCAGGTGAGGTCAGGTTGGGTCAGGTTGGGTCAGGTTGGGTCAGGTGAGGTCAGGTGGGGTCAGGTGAGGTCAGGTGAGGTCAGGGGCCCAAAACCCCCCTTGCCCTGCTCCCCCCAAGGCCACCCGTGATCCCAAACCCCACCTGGATGTGCCCAAAGCCACCTGGATGGGGCTGGGACTCACCTGGGCCAGGGCCAGGAGATCTTCTGGTCCCTCCCCACCCAAATCCCCCAGATCCACCTGCACTCCCTGGGTGCTGTCAGTGCCACCTGTCCCACCCCTTCCCACCAGTCCTAAACCCACAGACCCACCTGCACTCCCCTGGATCCTGGCAGTGCCATCTGTCCCAAACCAACCCACCTGTCCCAAATCCCACAGATCCACCCGGCATCACCTGGATGCTGCCAGTGCCAACCCAAAATTTCCCACCCCATCCCAAACCCCAGAGATCCACCTGCACTCACCTGGATCCTGACAATCCCACCTGTCCCACCCCCCCAGATCCACCTGCACTCAGTGGGGTGCTGCCATTGTCACCTGTCCCAATCCCCCCCAAGCTGTGCCAGCTCCCCAGTGCCACCTGCCCTCACCTCGATACTGCCAGTGCCACTTGTCCCAAACCTTCTCACCTGTCCCACCCCCCCAGATCCACCTGCACTCCCTGGGACGTTGTCCATGTCACCTGTCCCAAACCTTCCCACCCAAATCCCCAAATGCCACAGACCCACCTGGTGTGACCCGGATCCTGCCAGTCCCACCTGTCCCAAACCCTCCCACCTGTGCCAACCCCCCGATCCACCTGCCCTCACCTGGACGCTGGCAATCCCACCTGTGCCAACCCTCCCCACATGTGCCAACCCTTCCCACCTGTGCCAACCCTCCCCACCTGTGCCAACCCTCCCCACCTGCCCCAACCCTCCCCACCTGCGCCAACCCTTCCCACCTGTGCCAACCCTCCCCACCTGTGCCAACCCTCCCCACATGTGCCAACCCTTCCCAGCTGTGCCAACCCTTCCCACCTGTGCCAACCCTCCCCACATGTGCCAACCCTCACCACCTGTGCCAACCCTCACCACCTGTGCCAACCCTCCCCACCTGCGCCAACCCTCCCCACCTGTGCCAACCCTTCCCACCTGTGCCAACCCTCCCCACCTGCCCCAACCCTCCCCACCTGTGCCAACCCTCCCCACCCATGCCACCCCTCAGCTGCCCCTGCCCTCACCTGCACGCCAGCGGTGCCACCTGTGCCCAGCCTGGCGGCGCTGCCCGTGCCCCCCTCCAGCAGCAGAGCGGGCCCTGCCGGGCACACCTGGCCCAGGGGCACAAAGGCCACGGGGGAGCCCAGGGGCAGGGGCGGCGCCAGGGGCAGGTACAGGGACGCACCTGGGCACGCTGGGGACACGGCGGGGACGCCCAGGGGGACAAAGCTGAGGCGGTAGAGCTGCAAAAACAGCGAGGGCACACAGGTGTCACCCACCAGACAGGTGTCACCCTCATCCAGACAGGTGTCACCCCCCAGACAGGTGTCACCCCCAGACAGGTGTCACCCATACCCAGACAGGTGTCACCCCCCAGACAGGTGTCACCCATACCCAGACAGGTGTCACCCCCAGACAGGTGTCACCCCCCAGACAGGTGTCACCCACTCAGACAGGTGTCACCCATACCCAGACAGGTGTCACCCCCAGACAGGTGTCACCCCCAGACAGGTGTCACCCTCATCCAGACAGGTGTCACCCATACCCAGACAGGTGTCACCCACTCAGACAGGTGTCACCCACCCAGACAGGTGTCACCCTCATCCAGACAGGTGTCACCCATACCCAGACAGGTGTCACCCACTCAGACAGGTGTCACCCATACCCAGACAGGTGTCACCCACCCAGACAGGTGTCACCCCCCAGACAGGTGTCACCCCCCCACCCAGGTGTCACCCCCCACCCAGGTGTCACCACCCCACCCAGGTGTCACCCATACCCAGACAGGTGTCACCCTCACCCAGACAGGTGTCACCCCACCTATACAGGTGTCCCATGTGTCCTGATATTATCTATCCCACGTGTCCCATGTGTGCCATGGGTGCCACGTATCACACGTGTCCTGTGTGTCCCACGTGTCCGGTGCGTCTCACGTGTCCCACACGTCCCATGTGTGTCCCGTGTGTCCCATGTGTGTCCCGTGTGTCCCACATGGCCAGTGTGTCTCACGTGTGCCATGTGTCCCATGTGTGTATATCCCATGTGTCCCGTGTGTCCCATGTGAGTGTCCCGTGTGTCCCATGTGAGTGTCCCATGTGTCCCATGTGAGTGTCCCGTGTGTCCCATGTGTGTATATCCCATGTGTCCCGCGTGTCCCATGTGAGTGTCCCGTGTGTCCCGTGTGTGTATATCCCGTGTGTCCCGTGTGTCCCCTGTGAGTGTCCCGTGTGTCCCATGTGTGTATATCCCGTGTGTCCCGTGTGTGTATATCCCATGTGTCCCGCGTGTCCCATGTGAGTGTCCCGTGTGTCCCGCGTGTCCCATGTGTGTATATCCCGTGTGTCCCGTGTGTGTATATCCCATGTGTCCCATGTGTCCCGCGTGTCCCATGTGTGTATATCCCGTGTGTCCCGTGTGTGTATATCCCATGTGTCCCATGTGTCCCGTGTGTCCCATGTGTGTATATCCCATGTGTCCCGTGTGTGTATATCCCATGTGTCCCATGTGTCCCATGTGTGTATATCCCGTGTGTCCCGTGTGTGTATATCCCATGTGTCCCGTGTGTCCCCTGTGAGTGTCCCGTGTGTCCCATGTGTGTATATCCCGTGTGTCCCATGTGTGTATATCCCATGTGTCCCGCGTGTCCCATGTGTGTATATCCCGCGTGTCCCATGTGTGTATATCCCGTGTGTCCCATGTGTGTATATCCCATGTGTCCCATGTGTCCCGTGTGTCCCATGTGTGTGTCCCGCGTGTCCCACGCACCTCGGGGTAGGCGGGCTCAGGGCAGGGGGGCGGCTGCAGCAGGGGCAGAGCCGGGGGGTACCCGGGGGGGGCCGGGAACAGGGGCTGGGCTGGGAACGGCCCTGGGGGGACACGAACGGCTCAGGAGAGCCGGGACCGAGCCCAAAACTGCCCTGGCAGGAAAAGGCATCGGCCCCGCGCCCTGTGCCCACCCCGGGCATCGCCCCCGTGCCCTGTGCCCCCCCAGGGCATCGGTGCCATCACTGCCCACCCTGTGCCCCCCAGGCAGCTCCCCCATGGCATCAGCCCGGCCTCAGTGTCCCCCCAGTGCCGCCATCCCCCCACATCATGGCATCGCCCCTCACTCCCCGCAACGCCTCAGATTCACCCCTCGTGGTGTCACAACCCCCCCCGTGCACCCCCATGGTATCTCCCCCACCACAAATGCTCACACCCCCCCTCTCCCCCCATGGAATCTCCCCCAAATCCTCACACCCTCCCCCGTCACCCCCCCACGATATCTCCCCCCAAAAAACCCTCACACCCCCCTGTGCCCCCTTCTATGGTATCTCCCCCCAGGGTCCCACATCCCCCCGCGCCCCCTCCCCATGGTTTCTCCCCCAGCCCCGCCTCCCGGCTCAAAGCGAGGCTGAGCACGCGTCTCTATGGCAACCCTGGCCACGCCCCCTCCGCCAGCGCGACCCCGCCCCTCACGCGCCCTTAAAGGCGCCGCGGCCCCGGCCGGCGCTCCCGTCCGGGCCCGGCGGCTCCGCTGAGGGCACCGAGGGCCCGACCCGGCCTTGCCTTTGCCGTTCATGGCGGCGGCGGCTCCCGCGGGCACGGCGGGGAGCGAGGAGGAGGAGGAGGAGGAGGAGGAGGAGGAGGAGGAGGAGGCGGGGGCGGCCCGTGGGGGAGGGTGAGGGACGGGGCAGGAAGCGGGACAGGAAGCGAACGTGGTGACGTCATCGCGCTTGGGGCGGGGCCACGCGATCTTAAAGAGACCGCGGGAAAATGTGGAGGGGGGGAAATGAGGGAGGGTCCCAAAGGGGGCGGGGTCACGGGGGGGAGGGGCTGGAGGGGAGGGGTCCCTAAAGGGAGTCTGGGGGCACTAAACGGGGTCTGGGGGCACTAAATGGGTCTGGGGGTCCTAAACAAAGTCTGGGGGCCCTAAATGGGTCTTGGGGTCCTAATCGGGTCTGGAAAATTTTGTTTAAAAATGAAATAAATCTCGAATATCGAGAATAACAGGAAATACTGGCAGAGAATAACAGAATTTTATATTTGAGCATTGTTAAGGATAAAAATTTAATGAGAATTTAATGTAAAGAATGTAACATAGCATTAGAATTTAATGTAAATTGCAGTTAAAATAAATATTTTTAAAGTATTTCTAAAATACATATGAAACCTTTAGAGGTATGTAATACATACTAGAAAAATATATAAATATAGTAAATTACATTAAAAATATTAATACAATAGTTTCCCACATTTAGAAATACAATTTATTTCTACAATATATAAAGAAATATTAATAAGGATTAATGAATAAAACGTTATATAAATTATTGTAATAATATATTAGTATAAAATAATAATTATGCATTAATATATAAATATATTACTTTGTAATATATGAATATATGTATATATAAGTATATAATATATAATACAAAAGATATAATATATTTTTATATTTTATACTTCTTTTATATTTATTTTATATTTATATATTTAAATGTATGAACACATATTTAAATGTATAAAAGATAAGTATATAATATATATTTATATCCTATATAAAATATAAATGAATATATAATAAATAAATTAACTAAAATATAATAAATAAAAATAAATCTATTATATATAAATATATATTTAAATATATAAATATATACTATATAAATTATAAGTATATAATAAATAAATAAAAATACAATAAATAAAACAAATATATAATATGTAAATATATAAACATATACGTATCTATAGTATAATATGAATATATGCCAATAACTATTTATATAAATGCCCAATATATGGCATAATAGTATTATATATTAAAATATTCATTAAATCCTGATAAAGTAAAAGAACATATCGTACAAAAATATATATTATGTGTATCACGCCTATATAAATACAATATTGTTATATTTCTTAATAATAATAATAATAATAATAATAATAATAATAATAATAATAATAATAATAATAATAATAATAATAATAATATCTATAATAATATCTATAATAATATCTATAATAATATCTATAATATCTATAAATAATCCCTAAATCTCTGTATGATTAAAGAGCTCCCTTAGGTTGCGAAACACCCTCGAAAGTCTCAAATTCCCAAATTCTCAAATATATATATAAAAAAATATATATATATTACACAATATAAATATATATGAGATATATTTATATAATTTAGTTAGTATAATTTATTGAATATGTATTATGTATATATTATATATTTGTGTATAGAAATATATATTCTATACATTCTATACATTCTTAAATTTAATATATATAATATATAATATATAATATATAATATATAATATATAATATATAATATATAATATATAATATATAATATATAATATATAATATGTTATATGTTATATATTATATGCTATATATTATATAGCATATATTATATATTATATATTATATATTATATGTTATATGTTATATGTTACACATTATATATTATATATTATATAATATACGTTATATGTTATATGTTATATGTTATATGTTATATGTTATGTGTTATAAATTATATGTAGTGTAATATTAATATATGGCAATAATTTTTTATATAAATGCACAACACATAGCATAATAGTAAAATATGTTAAAATATTAAATCCTGATAAAATAAGAGGAAATATAGTACAAAAACGTATATAATGTGTATCACACCTATATTTTTTAATCATTATTATCATGATTATTATTATCATTGTTATTATCATCATCATCATATTAATATATATAAATAATTAATAAATCTCTGTATGATTAAGAGCCCCCTTAGGTTGTGAAATGCCCCTATAAGTCCCAAATTCCCATTTTTGGGGGATATTTTTCTCCCGTTATTCCGCCCCCACTGTCAGGACTCGAATCTCGCCTTTTCCTCCGGCTCATGAATAATGCAGCAGCTGCGGCATGAATATGCAAATGAGCCTGCTGGCCGTGGGGTGTGCTCATGAATAATTCATGAGGGGGAATGTTCCTCGCCCTCCGAAGGCGCAGAAATGGAAAAAAAAATCGGATTTATGGTTAAAGGGGGAGGGGGCGGCCGGGGGACCCCGAGCTGCACTCAGACCCCGCCTGAGGACCCCAGACCCAGCTTAGGGACCCCCAGACCCATTTAGGGACCTTCAGACCCATTTAAGGACCCTCACACTTGTTTAAGAACCCCAGACACATTTATGGCCCCCAGACCCATTTAGGGACCCCTCTCCCCCTCCTCCCAGTCCCCCAGACCCAATTAGGAACCCCAGACCAAATTTAGGGACCCCCAAACTTATTTAGGTACCCCCAGACCCTTTTAGGGACCCCCAGACCCATTTAGAGACCCATCTCCCCCCCGCTGCAGTCTCCCAAACCTATTTAGAGACCCCAGACCCATTTAGGGACCCCCCAGACCCAGCTTAGGGACCCCAGATGCATTTAGGGACCCCAGACCCATTTAAAGACCCCCAGACCTATTCAGCAACCCCTCTACTCCCCTCCCCAGTCCCCCAAACCCGTTTAGGGACCCCAGACCCATTTAGGGGCGCCCCTCCCTCCATCCCCCCCAATCCCCAATCCCCCCCTCTGAGTCTTTGTTAATTAAAATCCGCCCCCCCACCCGAGCTGTTTTCCTCTCCCCGTACGCAAAAACCATTCGCGCTATGCAAATGTATGCAAATGAGGCCGGCATTTAACTAGCTGTAGGTATGTAACGATTCGGATTAAATATTCATAATCACGGCAGCGCGTATGCAAATGAGCCCTGCAGAACGGGGCCGCGGCCGCCAATAACAGGTGCACCTGGGCTAATTAGAATATTAATGAATATTAATGATATTCATGAGGAGGGGTCGGGCTGGCTCTGGGGTCATTAACGTTGGGTCGTGTCCCCTTTGTCCCCTCTCGTCTGGGGAGGCCTGGGGGGCTCCGAGATTGGGGGTTCAGGGGTTTTGGGGGCTCTGGAATTGGGGATTTGGGGTTTGGGGGGTCCTGGATTGGGGATCCAGGGTCTGGGGGGGTTCTTGCACTTTGGGGTTTGGGGTTTTGGGGGCTCTGGATTTGGGGATTTGGGGTTTGGGGGTCCTGGATTGGGGATCCAGGGTCTGGGGGGGTTCTTGCACTTTGGGGTTTGGGGTTTTGGGGGGTCTGGAATTGGGGATTTGGGGTTTGGGGGTCCTGGATTGGGGATTCGGGGTTTGGGAGGGGTCTGGAATTGCGGATCCAGGGTTTTGGGGGGATGGTGGATTTGGGGTTTGGGGGGTCCTGGCACTCCGGAGTGTGGGGTTTGGGGGGCTCCGAGATTGGGGGTTCAGGGCTTTTGGGGGTCCTGGATTTGGGATCTGGTGTTTGGGGATCCGGGCTTTGAGGGGTCTTGGCACTCTGGGTCTGAGGTTTGGGGAGGTCCTGGATTGGGGATTTGGGGTTTTGGGGGGTCCTGGATTGGGGATCCGGGGTTTGGGGGGTCCTGGATTGGGGATCTGGGGTTTGGGGGGTCCTGGATTGGGGATCCGGGGTTTGGGGGGTCCTGGATTGGGGATTTGGTGTTTTTGGGGTCCAGGATTGGGGATAGGGGGTTTGAGGGTCCTGGCACTTCGGGTCTGGGGTTTTGAGGGGTCTGGAATTGGCGGTCTGGGGTTTTGGGGGTTCTGGATTGGGGATTTGGGGTTTGGGGGGGGGTTTGGAATTGGCGATCTGGCTGTTGGGGGGGTCCTGGATGGGGGATCTGGGGTTTTGGGGGGTCCTGGCACTCCGGGGTGTGGGGTTTGGGGGGTTCCAGGATTGGGGGTTCAGGGGTTTGGGGGGGTCCTGGATTTGAGATCTGCTGTTTTGGGGATTTGGGGGTTGGGGGATCCTGGCACTTCGAGGCTGTGGTTTTGGGGAGGGTCTCAGATTGGGGATACAGGGTCTGGGGGGGTTCTGGCACTTTGGGGTTTGGGGTTTTGGGGGGTCCTGGACTGGCAATTTGGGGTGTGGAAGGTCATTGATTGGGAATCCAGGGTTTTGGGAAGTCTGGAATTGGCAGTCTGGGGCTTGGGCGGTCCTAGATTGAGGATCTGGGGTTTGGGGGGTCCTGGCACTCTGAGTCTGGGGTTTTGGGGGATCTGGAATTGGGGATACGGGGTTTGGGGGGGTCTGGAATTGGCGGTCTGGGGTTTGGATGATCCTGGATCGGGGCACTTCAGGGTCTGGGGTTTGGGAAATCCTGGATTAGGGATTCGGGGTTTTGGGGGTCCTGGATTGGGGATCTGGGGTTTGGGTGGTCCTGGATTGAGGATCCAGGGTCTGGGGGGTCTTGGCACTTCGGGGTCTGAGGTTTGGGGGTCGTGGATTAGCGATTCAGGGTTTTGGGGGTCCTGGCACTTCGGGGCTGGGTTTGGGGGTTTCTGAGCTGGGAACCTCTGATTTGGGGGTCTTGGGGCTGGAGGTGGTTCTGGTGCTGGGGAGGGTCTCTGGGTTTTGGGGTTCCAGGGCTGAGGAGGCCTCTGCAGCTCGGGGGTCTCTGTTTCAGGGTTTCTGGTTCTGGGGGTGTCCCTGGTGCCTCAGACCCCGGGGGGCTCTGGGGTGTCCCTCTGTTGTGGAGGGGGGGGGGGGTATCGCTGGTTCGGGGGGGTCTTTGGGCCCGGGGACATCTCCGCAGCCTCTGGATTTTGGGGGTTCCCGGAGGGGTCTCCAGCTCTGGGGTCTCTCTGGGGGCGTCTGGCTTGGGGGTGTCCAGAGGGTGTCCAGGGGGGGTCTCGGGGGTCTCTATCCCATTGTGAGGGGGTCTCTGAATGGTCTCTGTGCCGAGGATCTCTGGGGTCATGGGATCTCTGTCCCAGTGGGGGTCTCTGGATGGACTCGGGAGTCTCCCAGTGGTCACAGCGTCTCTGTCCCGGGGGTCTCTGATCCGGGAGTCTCTGGGGTCTCTATCCCGGGGTCCCTGTCCCGGGGGTCTCTGGGGTCTCTGTCCCAGGGTCTCTGTCCCAAGGTCTCTGTCCCGGGTCCATGTCTCTGGTCCCTCTCTCGGGGTCCCTGTCCCGGGGGACTCGGGGGTCCCTGTCCCGTGTCCCTGTCCCGTGTGTCTGTCCCCGGTCCCTGTCCCTGTCCCTGTCCCTGTCCCTGTCCCGTGTCCCTGTCCCGGGTCCCTGTCCCGTGTCCCTGTCCCTGTCCCTGTCCCTGTCCCCGGTCCCTGTCCCGTGTCGCTGTCCCGTGTCCCTGTCCCTGTCCCTGTCCCTGTCCCTGTCCCTGTCCCGTGTCGCTGTCCCGTGTCCCTGTCCCGGGGGTCCCGGGGTCCCTGTCCCTGTCCCTGTCCCTGTCCCTGTCCTGTGTCGCTGTCCCGTGTCCCTGTCCCGGGGGTCCCGGGGTCCCTGTCCCTGTCCCTGTCCCTGTCCCCGGTCCCTGTCCCGTGTCCCTGTCCCGGGGGTCCCGGGGTCCCTGTCCCTGTCCCGGGGGTCCCGGGGTCCCTGTCCCTGTCCCTGTCCCCGGTCCCTGTCCCGTGTCGCTGTCCCGTGTCCCTGTCCCGGGGGTCCCGGGGTCCCTGTCCCTGTCCCTGTCCCTGTCCCCGGTCCCTGTCCCGTGTCCCTGTCCCGGGGGTCCCGGGGTCCCTGTCCCTGTCCCGGGGGTCCCGGGGTCCCTGTCCCTGTCCCTGTCCCCGGTCCCTGTCCCGTGTCGCTGTCCCGTGTCCCTGTCCCGGGGGTCCCGGGGTCCCTGTCCCTGTCCCTGTCCCTGTCCCCGGTCCCTGTCCCGTGTCCCTGTCCCGGGGGTCCCGTGTCCCTGTCCCGGGGGTCCCGGGGTCCCTGTCCCTGTCCCTGTCCCTGTCCCGGGGGTCCCGGGGTCCCTGTCCCTGTCCCTGGTCCCTGTCCCGTGTCGCTGTCCCGTGTCCCTGTCCCGGGGGTCCCGGGGTCCCTGTCCCTGTCCCTGTCCCCGGTCCCTGTCCCTGTCCCTGTCCCTGTCCCGTGTCCCTGTCCCGGGGTCCCTGTCCCTGTCCCTGTCCCTGTCCCTGTCCCGGGGGTCCCGGGGTCCCTGTCCCTGTCCCTGTCCCCGGTCCCTGTCCCTGTCCCTGGTCCCTGTCCCGTGTCGCTGTCCCGTGTCCCTGTCCCGGGGGTCCCGGGGGTCCCGGGGTCCCGGGGTCCCTGTCCCTGTCCCTGTCCCTGTCCCGTGTCCCGTGTCCCTGTCCCGTGTCGCTGTCCCTGTCCCTGTCCCGGGGGTCCCGGGGTCCCTGTCCCGTGTCCCGTGTCCCTGTCCCTGTCCCTGTCCCTGTCCCTGTCCCTGTCCCGCCGCTCCCGGCCGTCGCTCGCAGCGCCCCCAGCGGCGGCGGCGGGCACGGCGCCTGCGGCAGCGGCCTGCGCATAAATTATGTTCATGACGCAGCAGCCCCGGAACCCCGGGCAGCGCCGCCGCTCCCCCGGCGGGACCCCCCGGGCGGCACCGAGCCCCCCGTGACCCCCCCCCGTGGGCAGCGAGCCCCCCGTGAGCGCCCCCCGGGGCCCGCAGCCGGTTCCGCGCTGCCGGGGCCGCCGCCGCCCCCCGCCCCTTTGTGCCGCCGCCTCCGTGGCCGCCGCGGCGATCGCGGGAGCGGCGAGAGCGCCGGGGACCCCCCCGACCCCCCCGGGGCTCCCCCGGACCCCCGACCCCCGGCTCGGTGAGTGCGGGGCCGGGGCGGGCGGGGGGCGGCGGGCCCGGCGCGGTGAATATGCAATGGCGTAATTAGCATAATTTATATATTTATGATAAAGAGCGCTGGGGGGGGCGGGGAACGGGAGAAAACGGCGGAAAACGGGGGGACGGCGGGGGGGGGGCAGCAGGATTTGGGGGGGAAAGGGGGTCAGGGGAGATTGGGGGGGCAGAGGGGCTCGGAGCGGGGCGGGGGGGCCGGGAGGGGAACTGGGAGAACTGGGAGGAACTGGGGAGAGACGCGCAGGAACTGGGGGGGGGCACGGTGGGGACTGGGGGGGATCGGGGGGTGCCGGGGGGGACCCCGGATTAGGGGACACCCCTGGGGGGACCCCGGAACTGGGGGGGCAGGAAAGGGGGGGCTGGAGAGCCCCGGGGCAGGGAAAGGGGGGATGTCCGGGGGGGCAGGAGGATTTGGGGACACAGGGCGGGTTTGGGGACAGTTTTGGGGTCCTGGCCTGGGAGGGACCACCGGGATTTGGGGGGCAAAGGCGGTTTGGGGGTGAGAGAGGCTTGGGGGGGTCTGGGAGGGAATTGGGGAGAACGGGGGGACACGAAGTCTCCGAGTGGGGGCAGGTGGGAGCGGGGTGCACCTCGCACAATTGGGGTCCCTGGGGGCACCCCGGAATTTGGGGGGGGGGGGGTCCGTGAACGGGGGTAATGCGGAAATTGGGGGGCACGGAACGGAGGTGACCGCCCTGAGAGGGGCATGAGGGATTTGGGGGGCTGGGGTGGATTTTGGGGTGTTGGAGAGGAGAAGCAGCGCTGAGGGGGGCAGGACATTGTGGGGGGGTCCAAGGGGGATTTGGGGGGGGGGGCAAGACAGATTGGGGGGGGGGCTGTGGGGTTTGGAGGGGGCGCTGGGTTCGTGGGGGAAACTGGGGGGACACCACGTGTTGGGGGGCACAGAAATGGGGGGTGAGGGGGGTCCCTGGGGACTCCCCTCAGTTTTGGGGTTCAGAAAGGGGAGGAGGGGCTGGAGAGCCCCGGGGCAGGGAAGGGGGATCGGGGGGGGGGGCAGGAGAGGACCCCTCAAACCCCGGATTCCCAATCTGGGACGCCTCAAACGGGATGAGGGGTTGGGGGCAGTTTTGGGGTCCTGCCCGGGGAGGGGCCCCCGGGATTTGGGGGGCAAAGGCAATTTGGGGGTGAAAGAGGCTTGGAGAGGTCTGGGGGGAATTGGGGAGAATGGGGGGACACGAAGGCTCCGAGTGGGGGCAGAGGGGGGTGGTGAGGATTTAGGGGGGCTTTGGGTTAGTGAGGGTCACCCCGGAATTGGGGGGGGTCAGGGAAATTGAGAGGAGGGGGCTGGAGACCCCCGGGACAGGAAGGGGGTGTGAATGCCCAGCTGGGGGGAGCAAGAGGAGTTCGGGGCTGAGTTTTGGGGTACAGGAGAAGAGAAACAGGGCAGAGGGGGGCAGGACGTTATTGGGGTCCTGTTGGGAACCCCAGAGGGGATTTGGGGGGGAAAGGCAAGGCAGGGGAATAACAGGGGGGTACCGAGGTATGGGGGGGTCCAAGGACATTTTGGGGTGCTGCAGAACAGTGGGTTTGGGGACTGTGAGAGTTTGGGGGGACTGAGCACCCCATAGAGGGGGCATTGCCCCACAGCCACCCTGAGCCCCTCCTTTGGTGGTTTTGGGGTGGGGGAACCTTCCCTGGGAGCTGCACAGGGATGGGGGCCATGGGGGTCCTCACTTTGGGGGTGAAGGGGTGGGGCTGGGTTGTCCTGTGCCCCCCCAAACCTGTCCTACCTGTCCTCAGCCCCTCCATCCGTGGCCATCCCAGGGTGACTCTTGTGCTTCAACCCCTGCACCCCACACGAGCCCCCCAAAGGGACAGTGGGGCACAGCACTGACCCCTCATCCCATCCCATTGATCCCACTGATCCCGTTGATCCCATCCCACTGATTACATTGATCCTGTTGATCCCATTGATAGCATCCCATTGATCCAGTCCCATCCCATTGATCCTATTGATGCTATCCCATGGATCCTGTTGATCTTATTGATCCCATCCCATTGATCCCATTGATCCCATTTCATCCCATTTATCCCATCCAATTCATCCTGTTGATCCTGTTGATAGCATCCCATCAATCCCATCCCATCCCATCTATCCTATCGATCCCATTGATCCTATTGACCCTGTCTCATTGATCCTGTCTCATTGATCCCATCCCATTGATCCCATCCCATTGATCCCATTGATCACATCCCATTGATCCCATCCCATTGATCCCATTGATTCCATTGATCCCATTGATCCAATCTCATCCCGTTGATCCCATTGATCCCATCCATTGATCCCCTCCCACTGATCCCATCCCATCAATCCAACCAATCCCATTGATCCCACTGATCCCATCCCATTGATCCTGTTTATCCTATTGATCCCATCAATCCCATTGATCCCATCCCATCTCATTGATCCCATTGATCAATTGTTGTCCCATTGATCCCATCACATTCCATTCATCCCTTCCCATTGATCCCATTGATCGCATCCCATTGATCCCATTGATCCCATTGATCCCATTGATCCCATCCCATCCCATCCCATTGATTCCACTGATCCCCTCCCACTGATCCCATTGATCCTGCTGATCCTGTTGATTGAATCCCCTTGATCTCATTGATCTTGTTGATCATATTGAACCAATCCCATTGATCCCATTGATCCCATCCAATTGATCCCATCGATCCCATTGATCCTGTTGATCCCATTGATCCCATCGGTCCCATTGATCCCATCCCATTGATCCCATCGATCCCATCGATCCCATCGGTCCCATTGATCCCATTGATCCCATTGATCCCATTGATCCCATTGATCCCATCCCATCAATCCCATTGATCCCATTGACCCCATGGGTTGCAGGCCCAGGGGTTCTCATGCCCCCACCCCTGTGCTGCCCCCCAGGCTGTCCCGTGCCCTCGGGGGCACTCAGGCCCTGGCATCGCCCTCCAGGTTCTGTTTGGGGGCACCAAACTCTGCCCTGGCTTGGCAGGGATGGCAATCCTGGGAATGGAAACTCTGGGGTGCCCCAGGACCAGGGGAGGGATGAGAATCTTCACTCCATGTTTCAGGAGGCTGATTTATTATTTTATTATATGTATTATATTAAATATATATCATTAAATAATAAATAATATGTTACATATAAATAATACATTATATATTATATAAATATTGTATGATATATAATATAATGTAATATAATGTAATGTAATATAATATAATATAATATAATATAATATAATATAATATAATATAATATAATATAATATAATATAATATAATATAATATAATATAATATAATATAATATAATATAATATAATATAATATAATATAATATAATATATGATTGTAATAAATAATATATTATATATAAATAATGTATGATATATAATTAATAATGAATGATATATTATAAATAATATATGATGGTAATAAATAATATATGTTATATAAATCATATATATATATATATACAATAAAATAATAAATATATTAAAAGAAAGAGAAAGGAGACATCAGAAGGCTTTAAAAGAATGAATAATAAAACCTTGTGACTACTCAGAGCCTCGACATAACTGGATCATGATTGGTCATCAAATAAAAACAATTCACATGGGACCAATCAAAGATTCACCTGTTGCTAAACCATCTCCAGAGCACATTCCAAGCAATCAGATAATTCTTGTTTACATTTCTTTTCGGAGGTTTCTCAGGAGAAAATCCCAGCGAAAGGATTTTCATAAAATATCACAGTGACAGCACTGCAGGCTGCTCCTGCTGCCAGGGGCTCCAGAAATGCTGCAGCTTCCTTTTGGGGTCGGGATCCTGCCCCCTGTTTTAGTTTTATTCTTATTATTCACTATATTATTATTGTTATGTTTGTGTTTATTATTATTTGGTTTTATTATTTTTATTTTATTATTATCATTATAATTATTATGTTTTGGGTTTATTATTCCATTATTATTATTTATTTTTTTCACTATTATGTTTTGTTTTACTATTATTATCATTATCATCATTAGCATCATTATCATCATTATAATAATCATTATAATGTTTTGGGTTTACATTATTTCATTATTGTTATTGTTATTATTATCATTATTATGTTTTGTTTTGCTCTTATTATTATCATCATTTTCATGTTTTGGTTTTATTATTATTTTGGTTTATTATTTTTATTTTTATTATTATCATCATTATCATGTTTTGAGTTTGTTGTTATTTGTTTTTATTATTTCAATTATTATAATTTTTATCATTGTTATTGTTATTATTGAACACCAAAACATAATAATGATAATAATAATAATGATAATAATGATAGTAATGATAATGATAATGATAGTAATGATAATGATAATGATAATTAGAAGAAGAAGAAGAAGAAGAAGATTACACTCAAAATTTAATAATGATGGGTCCAACTTTTGGACCCTTCTCTGCCTCATCAACACCTAATTAACATGGAAATTAAATCCACATGGAGACTGGGAGCATCCTAAATATCCTTCTCTCACCTTTTTTCCCCTCTTTCTTTATTTTTTAATATTTTTATTGATATTTTATGCATTTTATGCCTTCCCTCCATCTGTTGCTCCGTGGCTGCTCCTCCCTGCCTGCCCTCACCACCATCTGCATAAATGATTTGTCACATTAAATGCCAAAAAATGCCCCAAAAAGTGTGAAAATCGGGATGTGTGATGGGGAAAGGATCTGGAGCTGGATGCCCACCTGCATCCAGCCTGGAATCACAAATGTCTGATTAATTGGCTCGTTAATTAGTCTTCTCTCCCGGGTTATTTGTGTCTCCTCCCAGCAGCAGCAGCAGCAGAGAGAAATCCAAGGATTTATCCTTGAAACTTTCTGTTTCTCCTGAGTCACCTTTCCCAAACTCCTCTTTTTTGGGGGGATCTGTAGCGGGGGATCCTGGGGCTCCCCGGTTTTTGGGGAGCACGGGAGCAGCCAGAGCTCGGCACGGGAACATCTCCAATGTTTTGTGTCCCTCCAGGCCAAAGCCAGGCACCCCAAAACTCGGAGGAGCCAAAAAACCAGGAGGGGCAGAACCCCAGAGAGCCGGAGCCCAGAGACCCCAAAAAACGGAGCCCAGAGACCCCAAAACCCAGAGAGCCAGAGCCCAGAGACCCCAAAAAACGGAGCCCAGAGACCCCAAAACCCAGAGAGCCAGAGCCCAGAGACCCCAAAACCCAGAGAGCCGGAGCCTGGAGACCCCGAATTCTGCAGAGCCGGAGCCTGGAGACCCCAAAAACAGAAAGCCGGAGCCCAAAGACCCTGAAACCCTGAGAGCCGGAACCTAGAGACCCCAAATCCTACAGAACCGGAGCCCAGAGACCCCAAAACCAGAGAGCCAGAGCACAAAGACCCCAAAACCTGCACAGCCAGAGCCCAGAGACCCCAAAACCCAGAGAGCTGGAGCCCAGAGACCCCAAATCCTGCAGAGCCAGAGAACAGAGGTCTGAAAACCAGAGCCAGAGCCCAGAGACCCCAAAACCCGCAGAGTCGGAGCCCAGGGACCCCAGAACCCGGAAACCCAGAGCCCAGGCACCCCAAAACCCAGAGAGCCAGAGCCCAGCAACCCCAAAATCCGGAGCCCAGAGACCCCAAATCCTGCAGAGTTGGAGCCCAGAGACCCCAAATCCTGCAGAGTTGGAGCCCAGAGACCCCAAGAGCCAGAGCCCAGAGACCCCAAAAACCGGAGAACCAGAGACCCCAAATCCTGAGGAGCCGGAGAACAGACACCCCAAAACCAGAGAGCCAGAGCCCAGAGACTCCAAGAGCAGGAGAGCCGGAGCCCAGAGACCCTAAAACCCAGAGCCCAGAGACCCCAAATCCTGGAAAGTCGGAGCGCAGAGACCCCAAAACCCGGAGAGCCAGAACCCAGATTTCCTGAGAGCTGCAGCCAGGACAGCAGAAAGCCGGAGCCCTGAAACCCTGGGAACCCTGAAACCCCGGGAGCTCTGAAACCTCGGGAACCCTGAAATCCCGGGAGCTCTGAAACCTCGGGAACCCTGAAACCCTGGGAACCCTAAAACCTGGGAACCCTGAAACCTGGGAGTCCCCAGGCGCCCCCAGCCCAGGACGGGGGGCAGGAGCACCATCCAGCCCCGTGTGCAGAGGGAGGGTCCCTCACCCCAGAACGAGCAGTGGGTGAGTACCTGGGACCCCCAAAATCCGTGGGATTCCCTTCCTTCCCCCTCCCATTCCCCCTTTTCCCTTTTCCCTTCCCTGTCTGACAGGAGTGGGGGCAGAGGAGGGGATGGGCCCACCTGGGGCAGCGAGGAGCAGCTTTGCCACCTTCTCCCACCTTTTCCACCTCTCCCCACCTTTTCCAGCCTCGGGAGGAGGAAGAAGCTGCCCCAGGACTTTGGGGTGTTCCCCCCGATCCTGGCAGCTCTGTGGGGCAGGTGAACCCACCTGGGGGTGAATCCAGAGCCCACCCACCCCATGACCCTCCCTGTCACCTGCTGAAGAAGTGTCCCCAACAGTTTGAGTCCCCTCAGGGTCCACCATGGGCTTGGGGGGACAGCCAGGTGTCACCTGGAGATTTGGGGACCTCTGTGGGCTCCAGAGAGGTGATTTCACCTGGCCCGTCCCGGGTTTTTAGGGTTTCAAAGGGGGTGAGAGGAATCCCAGAACCCCAAATCCCCCCGGGGACCCCCAGGTTGGTGACAGCCCCTCGTTGTCCCCCCGTGCAGCATGTGGCAGGTGTGACCCTCCCCACCCGTGCCAGGCCACCATGGAGCCGTGCCCGGGGCAGCCCCAGGAGGCCCTGCTGACGGTCAACGAGCAGGTACGGACCCCAAAACGGGCTGGGACCCCAAAACGGGGCTGGGACCCCAGAACGGGCTGGGACCCCAAAACGGGGCTGGGACCCCAAAACGGGCTGGGACCCCAAAACGGGGCTGGGCTGGGACCTCAAAACCAGGCTGGGACCCCAAAACCGGACTGGGACCCCAAAACGGGCTGGAACCCCAAAATGGGGCTGGGCTGGGAGCCCAAAACCGGGCTGGGACCTCAAAACCAGGCTAGGACCCCAAAACCGGGCTGGGACCCCAAAACGGGGCTGGAACCCCAAAATGAGCTGGGACCCCAAAACGGGCTAGGACCCCAAAACCGGGATGGGGTGGGACCTCAAAACGGGCTGGGACCCCAAAACTGGCCCGGGCTGGGACCCTAAAATGGGGCTGGAACCCCAAAACCGGGCTGAGGGGTGAGACCCCAAAACCAGGCCTGGACTGGGACCCCCCACCCCAGAACTGGGCTGGGGGGTAAGACCCCAAAACTGTGTCAGAGGTGGGACCCCAAAACCGGCCGGGGATGGGACCCCAAACCGGGCCTGGATTGGGACACGCACCCCAAAACCAGGCCGGGGAGGGGGACCTCAAAACCGAGCTGGGGTGGGACCCCAAAACAGGGCTGGAGAGGGGCACCCCAAAACCACGCCTGGACTGGGACCAGCACCCCAAAACTGGGCTGGAGATGGGACCCCAAAAGTGGCCATGGGTGGGACCCTGAAATCGGGCTGGGGGTGGGACCCCAAAACCGGGCTGGAGAGGGGCACCCACCCCAAAACCAGGCCGGGGAGGGGGACCCAAAAACCGGCCAGGGGGGTAGGACCCCCACCCCAAAACGGGGCTGGAGATGGGATCCCAAAACTGGCCATGGCTGGGACCCCAAAACCGGCCGGGGTTGGGTCCCCCCCCCAAACCAGGCCAGGGCTGGGACCCCAAAACCGGCTGTGGGTGTGACCCCCCCTCCCTGTGTGCCCTGGGATGGGCTGGAACACCTGCAGGAGATTTGGGGGGCTCACCTGGCCCTGCACCCCGCCTGTGGGGCTGGGTGGAACACTCTGCAGATGTGGGGTACCGTTTTGGGGTGCTGTGGGTGTGATGCAGGTGGGGGGATACCCGCTGTGTTTTGAGGTGCTGCAGGTTTTGGGGGGCTGCAGGTTTTGGAGGCTGCAGGTTTGGGGGTGCTGCAGGTTTGGGGTACTGCAGGTTTTGGGGGCTGCAGGTTTGGGGGGCTGCAGGTTTGGGGGTGCTGCAGGTTTTGGGTGCTGCAGGTTTTGGGGGCTGCAGGTTTTGGGGTGCTGCAGGTTTGGGGTGCTGCAGGTTTGGGGGGGGGGTGCAGGTTTGGGGTGCTGCAGGTTTTGGGGGGGGTGCAGGTTTGGGGTGCTGGAGGTTTGGGGGTGCTGCAGGTTTGGGGGTGCTGCAGGTTTTGGGTGCTGCAGGTTTGGGGGTGCTGCAGGTTTTGGGTGCTGCAGGTTTTGGAGGCTGCAGGTTTGGGGGTGCTGCAGGTTTTGGGTGCTGCAGGTTTGGGGGTGCTGCAGGTTTTGGGGTGCTGCAGGTTTGGGGTGCTGGAGATTTTGGGTGCTGCAGGTTTGGGGTGCTGCAGGTTTTGGGGTACCAGCTCGATGGGTTCATACAGGCTCAGGTGGAACAGCCAGGTTTAATAAATCATTAATTAATCCCCAGTTTAATAAAGGACAATGGGAGACAAGGACCGCAGAGCAAAGTTGTGACAAACACAGTCAGTGTCCTGTGGAAATGTAAAAGTTTGGTAAAGGACAATGGGAGACAAGGACCGCAGAGCAAAGGTGGTGTGAAAAACAGGTTCGTTGTCCTGTGAAAGTGTAAAAAGTTTAATAAAGAACAATAGGGCACCAAGAGAACAGAGCGAAGGTTATGTGAAAAACACGGTCACTCTCTTGTGAACGTGTAAAAAGTTTAGTAAAGGATGGTAGGAGACAAGGACTATAGAGCAGAGGTGGAAAAACACAGCCACTCTCATGTGAAAATTTTAAAGTTTTATAAAGGACAGTAGTAGACAAGGAGCACGGATCAAAAGTTACGTGAAAAACACGTTCAGCGTCCTGTGAACGTTTAAAAAGGTTAGTAAAGGGCAATAGGAGACAACAGGAGACAAGGACCATAGAGCAAAGGTGTGAAAAATACAGTCACTTTCATGTGAAAATTTTAAAGTTTTATAAAGGACCATAGGAGAAAAAGAACCACAGAGCAAAAGTGGTGTGAAAAACGCATTCACTGTCCTGTGAAAATGTAAAAAAGTTTAATAAAAAACAATAGGAGACAAAGAGAGCAGAGCAAAGGTTATGTAAAATCCACGGTCAGTGTCCTGTGAGCGTGTAAAAAGTTCAGTAAAGGACAATAGGAGACAATAGGAGACAAGGACCATAGAGCAAAGTTCATGTGAAAAGCACATTCACTCTCCTGATAAAATGTAAAAAGTTTAATAAAGGACGATAGGAGATAAGGGCCGCGGAGCGGAGGTTATTATGGCATCAGCCAAGCCCGCACTGTTATCTTCAGGGACACCCCTTAAATACCTTTTCCCTTACATCATTCTTTGCATATTCATATCTTTGTATGCATATTCATAAAGTTCTTTGCATATTCATGACCTATTTTGCATGGCCCCTCCTCGGGGTCGCCTTTTAGATCCGGCTGTTTCTTGGCTTGGTTTTGGCTCCTTCTCTTTGTCACCTCCAGTTTTGGGCCTGGCCCTCGCTGCCTTCAGGAGTGAGCTCTGTGAAAAACGCCAATCGCTTGTTTTTAAAATTTTAAAAGTTTAGTGATAATAAAATGGTTATAAAAATAGCGATATAATTAGAGTAATAAAAATTTGGACAATTTGGATTAGGACACTGACATGTGTGATATGAGACAATAGAAACAAACAGTTACAGACAGTCCGGGTACCTTTTCTGGGCAAAATAAGCCCAAAAAGGACCCACGTTAACAGAGGATTAACCCGTAAAGCAACAGCCCGTTGCATATTCATACGCCTCATCCATGATGCATAAATTCCATTCAAACTCAGGATTCTGTCTGGGCAGTGTCAGCTGCTTTCTCTGAATCCTGACGGCTCTTCAGGGCTGAGCGAGGCAGGAAGAAGTTCATTTCTCCTGGTAATGGGGCAATAAATTCTCTTTCTCTGAAGGATTCAGGTGTCCTGTGGCTGCTATCTCAGTGGGAGTACCTCATTCTTTTCTTAAAAAAAATATCCTACATACATAGTTTATGTTTTAGCTACAGAAGTGACATTTCAACTACAAAATTGCATTTGCCATCCTATTAAAGTGCTAATACAGCACCACTAATCAATACAACATAATGCATGCAGTATATACAAATATACAAATATACAAAGATACAAATATACAAATATCTATGTAGAGCCATCCAATATGCACTTTTCACAGTGCTGGTGGTTGGCAGATCTGCACAGGTGTGCTCATTGTGTGTACAGGTGTGCTCATTGTGTGTCCTCACGTGTACAGGTGTGCTCATTGTGTGTCCCCATGTGCACAGGTGTGCTCATTGTGTGTCCCCATGTGTACAGGTGTGCTCATTGTGTGTCCTCGTGTGCACAGGTGTGCTCATTGTGTGTCCCTGTGTGTACAGGTGTGCTCATTGTGTGTCCCCATGTGTACAGGTGTGCTCATTGTGTGTCCTCACGTGCACAGGTGTGCTCATTGTGTGTCCTCACATGCACAGGTGTGCTCATTGTGTGTCCTCACATGCACAGGTGTGCTCATTGTGTGTCCTCACGTGCACAGGTGTGCTCATTGTGTGTCCTCACATGCACAGGTGTGCTCATTGTGTGTCCCTGTGTGCACAGGTGTGCTCATTGTGTGTCCTCACGTGCACAGGTGTGCTCATTGTGTGTCCCTGTGTGTACAGGTGTGCTCATTGTGTGCACAGGTGTGCTCATTGTGTGTCCCCATGTGTACAGGTGTGCTCATTGTGTGTCCTTGTGCACAGATGTGCTCATTGTGTGTCCCCATGTGTACAGGTGTGCTCATTGTGTGTACAGGTGTGCTCATTGTGTGTCCCCATGTGCACAGGTGTGCTCATTGTGTGTCCCTGTGTGTACAGGTGTGCTCCTTGTGTGTCCTTCTGTACAGGTGTGCTCATTGTGTGTGCATTGGGTGTTATCCCATCCAAACAGGCATTTAACAGAAGCACACTGATATCAGCCTTTGCACTACTACGTCTAAGCTTAATAATAACAGAAATAAAAATTATATCTTTATAACAAAGTTATTTTAACTTTCCACATATAAAATCCATTTAATATTTGCAAAAAGCCAATATTATAGTGTGTGTCTATATCAGCTATTGCACTGAGCTTATGTAACACCAGACATACAAACTATATAACAAAGTTACTTTAACACAACACATATAAAATTCAATTTAATATTTACAAAAAGCCAGTATTATAATGTGTATCTATATCAGCTATTGCACTGAACTTAATTAACAAATACAAATTATATCTTTATAACAAAGTTACTGTAAGAGAGACTCCAAAACCTGCACAGCCACATATAAAATCCATTTTAATATTTACAAAAAGCCAAATTATAATGTGTATCTATATCAGCTATTGCACTGAGGTTAATTAACAAATACAAACTATATCTTTATAACAAAGTTACTTTAACACGTATAAAATCCATTTAATATTTGCAAAAAGCCAGTATTATAACGTGTATCCATATCAGCTATTGCACTGAGCTTAGTTAACAAACTATATCTTTATTAACAAAATTACTTTAACACCACATATATACAATCCATTTAAATATTTGCAAAAAGCCAGCATTATAATGAGTACCTATATCAGCTATTTCACTGAGCTTAATTAACAAATACAAATTATATCTTTATAACAAAGTTACTATAAGAGAGACTCCAAAAACTGCACAGCCACATATAAAATTCATTTAATATTTGCAAAAGCCAATATTATGATATGTATCTATATCAGCTATTGCACTCAACTTAATTAACAAATACAAACTATATAACAAAGTTACTTTAACACCACACATAGAGAATCCGTTTCAATATTTGCAAAATGCCACTATTATATATATCGATATCAGCTATTTCACTGAGCTTAATTAACACCAGAAATACAAACTATATCTTTACAACAAAGTTACTTTAACACATATACAATGCATTTTAATATTTGCAAAAAGCCAAAATTGTAGTGTGTATCTATATCAGCTATTGCGCTGACCTTAATTAGCAACAGAAACACAAACTATATAACAAAGTTGCTTTAACACCACACATAAACAATCCATTTCAATATTTGCAGAAAGCCAATATTATAGTATATATCTTTATCAGATATTTCACTGAGCTTAATTAGCAACAGAAACACAAACTACATCTTTATAGAAAAGTTATTTCAACATTCCACACATAAAATCCGTTTGAATATTTGCAAAATGCCATTATTACAGTGTGTGTCTATAACACTGGGTGGGGCTGATTTTCACCAGGGGAGAGGAGGAGGAAGGAGAGGAGGGAGGGAAGAGGATGGGAGATGCCCCAGAGCTGCAGGAGCCTCTAAAACCACAAACCAGGGAGCAATGGCAATTCCCACTCACCCTGAGCCCCAAAACAGGAAAACTGAGAGCCTGGGGTCCCTCCTTGGAACATTGGTAATTTAGGGGTTTTCCCCATTGTTTTTTTTTTTTATCTTTCAATACCCAGTTTCATTAATCAGCAAGCCTGAAGTTTATTTGTGAAAGCAAATCTCTTTTTTTCCATTCATCAATCAGTGGAGTCCTTTTTAATTCTAAACTTCTTCAGCTTGCTCTGCTCATCACACACTTCCAAAACTTTTCACCGTTCCTACATTTTAGCCAACAAAAAAAAAAAATTCATGCCCATTGGCTAAAAATTACAGAATTGTCATTAATTAGCAGTTCATCCTCTATTGATTATTGATTTCTTTTCTCGTGCTGTTTCATTCCCATTTTCAGTCTCTTTCCTGCCTTTTTCCCAGCCAGGGAGGGTTCCAGCACAGCTGTGGGCTGCCTGTGTCTCTCCTTTATCTCTGGGCTCTGCAGAATGTCCTTGTGCTCCATAAACCCTGCATTCCTCGCCTCCAATCCCAGCAAAAACATCTCCCTGTCCCAGGCTTTGTTTGTTGAAAACCATCGAGGTTTTCCAGCACAGCTCCAAGGCTCGGCCGCTTCCCCCAAACTGGGTTCCCAAAATCCCATTTAGTGATAAACCTTGCTGCACTGCTGGGAAACTTAATTAAAACAATTAATTAGGACAGTTGTTAGGAAAGTTTTATCGTTTCCAGTGCAGGTTTGTGAGTGGTTCGGGAAAAATAATCTATAAACGCCAGAGGTTGTGTCCAAAGAGGAGACAGAGGAATCCTTTTGCTTTATTCCAACAAAGGCACAGGCCATGGGGCATTCCCTGGGATTTTTGGAGGTTGCAGCCTCCTTTTTATCCCAATTTCCCTCTTTTTCCCCATTTCTGAGGTACTTGAGAGGTACAGACTCCCCAAAATACCAAAGATTCCCCTCTAATGTATAACCTTCCCTTTTAATTTTTAATTCTTAGAGAATTGAGGGGGTTTTTCCCCCATTTCTGAGGTGCTTTGGAGGTTCAGACTCCCCAGAACTCCTCATACCAAAAATTCCCCTTTCATGTGTAACCCTGCACTTAAATTTTTATTTCTTAGGGAAATTAGGGTTTTTTTTCCCATTTCTGAGGTACTTTAGAGGTACAGACTCCCCAAAATACCAAAGATTCCCCTCTAATGTATAACCCTCCCTTTTAAATTTTTATTCTTATGGAATTTAGGGGTTTTTCCCCATTTCTGGGATACTTGAGAGGTACAGACTCCCCAAAATACCAAAGATTCCCCTCTAATGTATAAGCCTGCCCTTTAATTTTTAATTCTTAGGGAAATGAGGGGATTTTTTCCCCATTTCTGAGGTGCTTGAGAGTTTCAGACTCCCCAGAACTCCTGATACCAAAGATTCCTCTCTAATGTACAACCCTGCCCTTTTAATTTTTAATTCTTATGAATTTAGGGGATTTTCTTCCCCATTGTTTCTTTTTCATCTCTCAATATTCCAATTGCATTTATCAGACATTTTATTTCAACGTCTAATTTCCATTTATCAGCAAACCCAAAGTTTATTTGTAAAAGTTTATTCTTTTTCCATTCATCCATCAGTGGAATCCTCCCCATGGTTTCTTTCATCTCCAAGTTTTATCCCCCAGCAGACCCAGAGCTGGTTTGGAAACACAAATCCCTCATTCCTCCCAGGTGGGAACAGAGAAGAAATTTCCTTGTGTTTGATCCCTGTTCCTTCTGCAGTCCTGTCTGGGATGGGCCCTGGGGACATTTCCTTGTGTTTTTCCAAGGTCATTTCATTCCCTTGTCCATAACTCTTAAAAACTCAGAAAAATCATCCCAAATCTAAAGCCTTCCAAGGCAAAACTGATATTATAATAATATTCATTAATGTACCAACTCCCAGGCTTAATTTGGTTCAGTTCCCTGATTTTTAATTAGTTGAGATAAATTTATACATAAGATAAATGTACATTTAACCTAAGAGAAAAATAAAAGCTTTTCCCACACCGTTCTTTTTTTTTTTCCAGTAAAAAAAGATAAAATCAACTTAGCAAAAAAACCCAAACTGACAGCACATGAAATAATCTACTTTACATTATCCCAGCAATATTTAGTTGCCCAACAAGCTGCTCACAATAAAAATTACTAAAATTGTTAAATTGATAATAAAGGCAGTGTTTTTGGGGACAGTTAAAAGTCTCATTGGTCCCACACAGCTCAATCAGGTCCTAGAAAAGGGAAAATTCAGCCCAGGTTATCAAAGAGCAGGAAAAGGAAAAATCAGCTGAGGGTTGATTGAATTCCCAACTCATTTTCTATGCTGGCAGCTGTGGGGTGAAATTCTGGCATTGGTGGAGGGGCCACCCCAAATCCTGGGGTAACCTGGGAGCCTTCCCTGCCAACCAGTGCCCTCCCCACTCAGAACTGGTCAGACTGGTGGGGCTGGGAGGGGGCGACCCCGCAGTGCCCAAGGAGCTGTGGGAATCTCGTCCTTTCCCTCCAGGAATTCTGAATTTCCCTCATTTTGTGCTGCCCCACCCCAGCACTGCCCCCCTGTGCCAGCTCTGTCCTGCAGGAATTGGAGCCCCAAAACTCGGGGGTGGGGGGGGGGGGTCAGGAATGGTCAGAGCCAGAGGGGAAAGTGACATTTGGTGACAGGGACAGGGACAGTGAGTGACCCTCGGGGAGCACTGGGTGACCCTCGGGTGCCACCCTCAGTCAGGGGACAGTGAGCACTGAGTGACCCTCGGGTGCCACCCTCAATGAGGGGACAGTGAGCACTGAGTGACCCTTGGGTGCCACCCTCAGTGAAGGGACAGCACTGAGTGACCCTCGGGGACAGTGAGCCCTGAGTGACCCTTGGGGACAGTGGGCCCTGAGTGACCCTCGGGGACAGTGGGCCCTGAGTGACCCTCGGGGACAGTGAGCCCTGAGTGACCCTCAGGGTGTCCCCCCCAGTGAGGGGACAGCACTGAGTGACCCTCGGGGTGCCACCCTCAGGGGACAGTGGGCACTGAGTGACCCTTGGGGACAGTGACCCTCGGGGTGACCCTCGGGGTGCCACCCTCAGTGAGCACTGAGTGACCCTCGGGTGCCACCCTCAGTCCCCACCCTGGGTCACTGTCACCTCCCTGAGGGTCAGCTGGGCTTGGTGCCAGAGGAGACCCCACAGAGACCTGGGGGACACCAGAGACCCCAACGCCAGTGCTGACCACTGACCTCTGACCACATCTGGGACCCTCCCTGACCTCACTGACCAATGACTACTGACCTCTGCACCTTATCTGAGACCCTCCCTGACCTCACTGACCAATGACTACTGACCTCTGACCACATCTGGGACCCTCCCTGACCTCACTGACCACATCTGAGACCCTCACTGACCAGTGAACCCCACCCCAGAGACCCTCACTGACCACTGCACCCCATCTGAAGGACCCTCACTGAACACTGACCACATCCAAGGGACCCTCACTGACCACTGACCCCATCTGGGACCCTCACTGACCACTGACCACATCTGAGAGACCCTCACTGACCTCACTGACCACTGACCACTGACCACTGACCACATCCAAGTGACCCTCACTGACCTCACTGACCACATCTGAGACCCTCACTGACCACTGACCACTGACCACATCCAAGTGACCCTCACTGACCTCACTGACCACATCCAAGTGACCCTCACTGATCACATCCAAGGGACCCTCACTGGCCACTTGTGTTAAAATTTTAGAAGTTTAATGAATGAGTTTTAGAAGTTTAATGAGTTTAGTGATGAAAACAGTAATAAAAATTAGGACAATAACAATTTGGACAATCAAAGTTATGACAATAAAAGACAATAAAAAGCAAAGAATTGCGGATGTCCGGGTGCTTTGCACTGTGCCCCAAAGCACCTCTTGCTACCAAAGGATTAACCCTTAAAAGCAATAACCTATTGCATATTCACGGATCTCGTGCATGATTCAAACATTCCTTTCACACCACAGTTTCTGAAGTTTCCTGAAGCTTCTGTTCCATTTTAGCTCCCCCCATCTTGTAAATCAGCCTTGGTTCCTCACAGTCTGAGCTGTCCTGATAAGGAGCAGTAATTCTTCTCGGGGATCTCAGTGTCTGTGCTGTTATCTCTATCCAGATAGGACAATGTGAAAAATTCCTTGATTATCTTATCCATTCCTTGAGCTTGTTGCAAAAAGTCTCTTACATCACATAGTTTTTATTTTAATATTATGCTATAGGTTAAAAACTGTATTTACTGCACTACTTAAAAGAGATTAATACAGCTTGACTTTCTAACATAACATACAGTATTTATTTTAATATTTGCTAAGGGGCAATCATAAAATATGCATTTTCCACAATAACTGTATCAGCTATTTCACTGCTATGTTTAAGTTTAGTTAACAACAGAAAAAGGTTAATATTATACTAATATATTAATTATATTATATTATATTATATTATATTATATTATATTATATTATATTATATTATATTATATTATAACTTTAATATTATACATACAGTGTTCATCTTAAAATTTGTATAAAGCTGATATTATAAAATGTATTTATAATGGAAGGGAGGGAGGGAGGAAAAGGAAGGAAGGAAGGAAGGAAGGAAGGAAGGAAGGAAGGAAGGAAGGAAGGAAGGAAGGAAGGAAGGAAGGAAGGAAGGAAGGAAGGAAGGAAGGAAGGAAGGAAGGAAGGAAGGAAGGAAGGAAGGAAGGAAGGAAGGAAGGAAGGAAGGAAGGAAGGAAGGAAGGAAGGAAGGAAGGAAGGAAGGAAGGAAGGAAGGAAGGAAGGAAGGAAGGAATGTATGTTTTAACACTTGGGGAGGGCTCAGAAATTACAATTACTCTGGGGGCACTTTGGGGTCTCTGCTGGTTCTGGCCCTGCTGGGACCCCCCACTCCAAATGAGGGGCTGGGCCAGTGGGGACTGGGGACGTCCCTGAGACTGGGAATGTCCTTTGGGATTGGGAATGTCCTTTGGACTGGCAATGTCCCTGGGACTGAGAATGTCCTTTGGGACTGGGAATGCCCCTGGGACTGGGAATGTCCCAGAGATTGGGAATGTCCTTTTGGTCTGGGGATGTCCCTGGGCCTGGCAATGTCCTTCGGGACCGGCACCGTCCCAGCCCCCGGGGTGTGTGTGTGGCGCTGTTGCCGCCGTGCGGGGCCGGTCCCGCTGATATCGGCTCTGCCGGGCGGGATAAGGAGCTCGGTCCCTCCCGCCCGGGCCGCTGCTCTCGGCTCGGAGCCCGGGCGCTCCCGGCCCGCTCCCGGCCATGGCCGCGGGGCTCGGGTCCCTCATCGTGTACGTTCCTGTCCCCGCCACGCTCCTGCAGGTACGGGGGGAGCCCCGGCACGGGGGGCTGCGGGTGTGCGGCAGGAGCTCGCTGGGTTTGGGGAGATTTAGGTTTGGGCTCTGTTCAGGAGGTTCTGGTTCTGTTTGGGGGTGCCGGCTCTGTTCAGGGGGTGCCAATTCTGTTTAGGGGTGCTGGTTCTGTTTGGGGTGCTGGTTCTGTTCAGGGGTGCTGCAACTGTGGGGGTTTTGCTGTAGGTTTGGGGGTGCCAGCTCTGTTTGGGGGTGCCGGTTCTGTTTGAGGGTGCTGGTTCTGTTCAGGGGGTGCTGCAGCTGTGAAGGTTTTGCTGTAGGTATCGGAGTGCTTTAGATTTGAGGGTCCTGGTTCTGTTTTGGGGGTGCTGGTTCTGTTCAGGGGTGCCGGTTCTGTTTGGGGGTGCTGGCTCGGTTTGGGGGTGCTTGTTCTGCTCAGGGGGTGCTGGTTCTGTTTGGGGGTGCTGGTTCTGTTCGGAGGTGCTGTGGGTTTGGGAGTGCTGGCTCTGTTCCGGGGTTGTTGGTTCTGTTTGGGGGTCCCAGTTCTGTTTTGGGGGTGCTGCAGCTGTGGAGGTTTTGCTGTAGGTATCGGGGTGCTCGTTCTCTTCAGGGCGTGCTGGTCTGTTTGGGGGTGCTTTAGGTTTGGGGTGCCGGCTCCGTTTGGAGGTGCTCATTCTGTTTGGGGGTGCTAGTTCTGTTTGGGGGTGCCGGTCCTATTTGGGGATGCCGGTTCTGTTTGGGGGTGCTGGTTCTAGTTGGAGATGCCAGTGCTGTTTCGTGGTGTCGGCTCTGTTTTGGGGGCGCTGGTTCTGCTTTGGGGTGCTGCAGCTGTGGAGGTTTTGCTGTAGGTTTGGGATGCTTTACGTTTGGGGGTGCCGGTTCTGTTCAGGGGGTGCTGGTTCTGTTTGGGGGTGCTGCAGCTGTGGAGGTTTTGCTGTAGGTATCGGGAGGCTTTAGGTTTGAGGGTGCCGGTTCTGTTTTGGGGTGCTGGTTCTGGTTTGGGGCTGCTGGTTCTGTTTGGGGGGTACTGCTGCTGTGGGGGCTTTGCTGTAGCTTTGGGGGTGCTGCAGGTAAGGGCGTGCTTTAGCTGTGGGGGTGCTGTGAGTTTGGGGGTGCCGCTGGCAGCGTTTCACCCGCCCGACGTGTCAGCCGGGGGTGCCCCTGGAGTTGGGGCGCTGACAGCAAAGCTCCGAGCTGTTGGGGGCTGGGGCTCCCCCACCGTTCCTCGATCCCGCGGGGTTCAGGTGGGCTCTGCACCCCAAAACCAGGGAGACGGGGGGGCCCTGGGGGGCGCGGCCGGGGTGACGCACCCGGAGCTAATTTTGGGGTTCATTTCCAGGTTATTGTCATGTCCAGCCACGAGACCATCCGGGTGCTGGAGGTGGGGGTGGATGGGGACCCCAAAACGACCGGGGAGGGAGCGGGGGGGTCCCCGGCACAGGGGGGCCCCCCAGGTGTGGAGGACGCTCCCGCCAGCACCCCGAGCTCGTCTGGCGGGGAGGCGGCAGGTGAGAAACCCTTCCCTTCCCTTCCCTTCCCTTCCCTTCCCTTCCCTTCCCTTCCCTTCCCTTCCCTTCCCTTCCCTTCCCTTCCTTCCCTTCCCTTCCCTTCCCTTCCCTTCCCTTCCCTTCCCTTCCCTTCCCTTCCCTTCCCTTCCCTTCCCTTCCCTTCCCTTCCCTTCCCTTCCCTTCCCTTCCCTTCCCTTCCCTTCCCTTCCCTTCCCTTCCCTTCCCTTCCCTTCCCTTCCCTTCCCTTCCCTTCCTTTCCCTTCCCGGGATCGTTCCCAGCACTTCCCCATGATTTATTTAAAGTATGGATATTGATCTAGTACCGAAATCCAACTGTGACGGACAAAAACTCTTAACAGTTCAAAGTTACAAAGTGGATGTTTATAGTAGGATAACTCCCAAATACACACTGCAATTTACAGGTGATTACAGAGTCCTTTTATCAGTACAAGTATTGAACACCCAAAACACAAATACATATTCATAACTTGGGTACATCCCATTCCCAGTATGGATATTGGTCTATGGCTTTTGATATCCAAAACCTATGGATTTTGATATCCATAGATATCAATTCAATACAAGTATTGAATACCCAAAATACAAATGCATATTTCATAACTTTGGAACATCCCATTCCCATTATGGATATTGATCTAGTACCAATATCCAAAAACTCTCTGACAGTTTAGAGTTAGAAAGTGGATGTTTGTTGTGAGATAACTCCCAAATACACACTGCAATTTACAGGTGATCACAGAGTCCTTTTATCTATACAAGCATGAAGTACCCAAAATGCAAATACTTATTCATAACTTTGGTACATCCCATTCCCAATATGGATATTGATCACTGGATTTTGATATCTGTCGCAGACATTTCTTCACAGAAATCCTTTCTTTTGGATTTCTGTGTCTTCTGGAGGCCAGAGGCCTCGGAAGACAAGGTAAACAATTATTATCAGCTGCTGTGGAATATAATGGGACGCACCTTGATTGGCTCATTTTGATGCCGAATTTTGCCCCAAAAGGCGAGAATAACTGCCTAAGAGACTCAGCTTAAGTCAAATAAGCAGGAGGTATTTTATTGCGACGCGTCGGAGAAATCACAAAATGGATTTCTAAGTTTCTCGTAACAAAGGCAAGCTTTTTATACAGTTTTGGATATAGGATTACATCAGATCATATACATAATCATATCTTTGCATGAATATTCATATGGGGCGTGGCATAGGCGGAGCATGGGCGGGGACACCTCTTTTGAGGATCATCTTCTGGGGTCTCTTGATGAGTCTTCTTCTTTGAACTTTTGAACTTCTTTCTTAATTTGGCCAATTCTCGGTGTACTTGGCTTGGTCCCCATGGCTTGGCAAAGCTCTTAGGGTCAGTTTGACATTGTTGGCTCTGAACATGCTTAGCTCATCAGTTCCCCTATCTTTATCTCTCTTTCTTGTCATTGTGTTCTATGCTTTAGCTGATTTGTTGCTCTATGTGTTTCTTAAATGCTATGATTTCTTCAAATGCCTCACATTCTATGTTTTAACTCATTATTCCTTGAAGGCTATCTGTTTTGGGGCTTCAATTTTCTTTGTTTATAATTAAGGGCCAATCACAAAGTGTAAGCCAGGGACTCAGTCCTTGAACACAACTTTGTTATAGATTCTTTCTATCTATTCTTAGCCTAGCCTAGCTGCTCTGCAAACCTCTCTCTATATTCTATTAGCATAGTCCTAATGTATTATATATAATATCTTAATAAATCAGCCTTCTGATTCAAGAAACAAGATTCACCTCCTCTCTCTCACCAGCTGCAACCCACATAGGCGCTGTAATAGATATCCATAGATATCAATTCAATACAAGTATTGAATACCCAAAATACAAATGCATATTCATAACTTTGGTACATCTCATTTCCAACATGGATATTGATCTAGTGCCGATATCCAACCGTGAGGGACAAAAACTCCAACAGTTTAGAGTTAGAAAGTGAATGTTTTTTGTGGGATAGCTCCCAAATACACACTGCAATTTACAGGTGATCACAGAGTCCTTTTATCTATACAAGTATTGAATACCCAAAATACAAATGCATATTCATAACTTTGGTACATCCCATTCCCTGTTTCCCATGGCAATTAGTCCAAAAGCCATTAGGCATGCGCGGTTTGTTCCTTGAAATGGGGTCCCTTTCATGGGGAAAGGTCCCAAAATAAGGAAGTAAATTAAGTCTTCCTCCTTCTGACCTTTCTACCTTTTCAATGCAAATGTGACAAATGAACCCATTGGTAGAACTCCCACTCCCCATCTTCAACTGGTTTCAGAGCAGAGGAGGCCTACAATTGTCTTATGTTCCTAAAATCTATTTATCAGTTTCTATATTCTTCATTATAAACCCAGCTAACCCAACATCGTGCTGACAAGCAATCAATTATTAGTTAACTCTTAACTTCATCAAGGCCTGCCCATTTATTTTAATTAACTCCAATAAAGCTTATCTCTAACTGAAATCCTAGCTCCTCTAAAATCTCTAAATTCCTTCAAGTTTATGCCTCACTCGGGTCTCCCATTCCCGAGATCATTCCCGGCCGTTCCCCGGCTCTCTCCCTCCCGGGATCATTCCCGGTGGCCCCCGTGTCTTTCCCATCCCGGGATCGTTCCCGGCAGTTCCCTGGGTCTCCCCTGGATCCTTCCCCGGGTCTCTCTGTCCCGGGATTATTCCCGGTGCCCCCCAGCTCTCTCCTTCCCGCGATCGTTCCCGGTTCCCCCTGGGTCTCTCCCTCCCGGGATCATTCCTTGTGCCTCTCGGGTCTCCCGTTCCCCCCGGGATCGTTCCCGGCGCTTCCCCCGGGTCTCTCCCTCTCAGGATCGTTCCCGGCAGTTCCCCGAGTCTCTCCTTGCCTGGATCGTTTCCCCCGGGTCTCTTCTTTCCGGGATCGTCCCCGGTTCCCCCGGGTCTCTCGTTCCTGGCATCGTTCCCGGTGCCCCCCTTGTCTCCCATTCCCGGGATCGTTCTCAGCGGTTCCCCGGTTCTCTCCATCCCGGGATCGTTCCCGGTGCTCCCCGGGTCTCCCCGGCATCATTCCCGGCGGTTTCCTGTGTCTCTCCCATTCCGGGATCGTTCCCCGCAGTTCCCTGGGTCTCTCCTTCCCTGGATCATTCCCTGTGCCCCCCATGTCTCTCCTTCCCGGGATCGCTCCCTCCCGGATCTCTCCCTCCCAGGATCGTTCCCGGTTCCCTCTGGGTCTCTCGTTCCCGGCATCGTTCCATGCGGTTCCCCCGGATTTCCCACTCCCGGGATCATTCCTGGTGCCTCCCTGGTCTCTCCCTCCCGGGATCGTTCCCGGTTCCCCCTGGGTGTTTCCCTCCCGGGATCGTTCCCGGTGCTCCCCGGCTCTCCCATTCCCGGGATCGTTCCCGGGTCCCTCCCTGGAGCCAAGGCTGTGTCTGGTTTGTGTCACCTGGGCTGCTCCGCGCTCCTGCTGCGGGTCCTCCCCCCGTCAGCTCTCGTTTTGGGGAGATCCCGCTTTATTCCTCGCTGCTTGCTGGCCAGCGCCCCAAATCCGGCAGGACACACCCCTGTCCACTGTCCGTGTCCCCTGTCACCTGCCCCCCGTCACCTGTCCCTGTCTCCTGTCCCTGTCTCCTGTCCCTGTCTCCTGTCCCCTGTCACCTGTCCCCTGTCTCTCCTGCCGAGGGAGGATGCCACCCCCGGCTGTTGGTGGCTGTCACCGCCCTGGTCACACCGGGGCTGGTCCGGATCCCTGCCCCTCCTGCGTCCCCTCCCCGGGCTCTGAGCGCACCTGAGCACACCTGGGGGAGGCCGTGCAGAGTTTGGGTGTCTCCCCCTGACCCCCACCCGTTCTCCCCCAGGTAAAGCCAAAGCAGCGTCGCCCGCCCCGGTGGCCTCGAGCCCCGCCCCGAGCCAGCCCGGCGTGACACACCTGGCCGTGCAGGCCACGCCACAGGTAACTGTCCCCCGGGGCTGGGGGGCATGGGGGACCCCGGGGGAGGTGGCCGCAAGCAGGGGGTGGCCAGGTAAGGGGGACCCCTTTTGTCCCCCCACGCAGAACTGGGGAAGAAGGGAAGGTCCGGGTGCCCCTTGTGTCCCTATGGAGAAGGGGTTCAGGGGTAGGGGGGACCCCGAGGTGAAGGGGATCCCCTCTCTGCCCCCCATCCCCACACAGCGGGGTCAGCAGTAATGGGGGGACCCCTTAATCCCCTCCAGAGAGGCTCCACAGCCCCCCCCAGTGCCCCCCAGTTCACAGAGCTCCCCACGGAGAGGGGTTCCCAGTTCAGGGGGGCTCCCCCTTTGCTTCCCCCGCCCCAGAGATTCACCAGGGAGCCCCCCAGTTACCCGAGGGATTCCCAGTACAGGGGGGCTCTCCCTTTGCCCCCCCCCCCAGAGGGATTCCCCGGGGATTTCCCCTTTGCCCCCCCCCCCCCCAGAGGGATTCCCCGGGGATTTCCCCTTTGCCCCCCCCCAGAGGGATTCCCTGGGGGTTCCCCCCTTTTCCCCCTCCCCCGAGGGGTGTCCCAGGCGGGGCGGGGGGTCCCCGCGGGGGTTTCCCTGATGCTGAGCAGGGCGTTGATTTGTGTTTCTCTTTCAAATCTCATTTATCTCCGCAGGTGTTGGCTCAGGAAAGCTTAGCCACAGGTGTGACAGGAGTAATGGTTCCGGCAGGGACAGTTACTCAACCTCTTCTTATCCCCATCAGTATTGCAGGTCAGGTGACAGGCCAGCAGGCGCTGGCCCTGGTGACAATTCCCACAGCAACGCTCGCCGCGCTCCCGGGACTGACGCCGGCGGCACCTGCGGGGGCGATTTTCAAACCGCCCGTAGCCAATCTCACAGGTAACCCTGCCCGGAGCGGCCGGGCCGCGGCAGCGGCACCGGGATCTGACAGAGAACGGGAAGAGTTGGGGCTCCAGGTGCTACCGGGGATCTGACAGAGAACGGGAAGAGTTGGGGCTCCAGGTGCTACCGGGATCTGACAGAGAACGGGAAGAGTTGGGGCTCCAGGTGCTACCGGGATCTGACAGAGAACGGGAAGAGTTGGGGCTCCAGGTGCTACCGGGATCTGAGAGGAGAACGGGAAGAGTTGGGGCTCCAGGTGCTACCGGGATCTGAGAGGAGAACGGGAAGAGTTGGGGCTCCAGGTGCTACCGGGATCTGACAGAGAACGGGAAGAGTTGGGGCTCCAGATGTGGCTGCCGGAGCCCAATGGGCTTGGGAGATTTGAGTATTGAGCTGTAGATTTGGGGCTCCAGGTGTAGCTGCAGGAGCCAAATGGGCTTGGACTTGGGGGATTTGAGTATCAAGGTGCAGCTTTGGGGCTCCAGGTGAGGCACCTGGTGTAGATTTCCACATGCGACACCTGGTGTAGATTTGGGGCTCTAGGTGTGGCTCCAGGAGGGCTCTGAAATGGGCTTGAATTTGGGGGATTTGGGTATCAAATAAGGAGTAGTTTTGAGGCTCCAGGTGTGGCATCTGGTGTAGATTTCCAGGTGTGGCACCTGTTGGAGATTTAGGACTCCACATGTGGCACCTGATGGAGATTTGGGGCTCCAGGTGTGGCTGCAGAAGCCAATGGGCTTGGGAAATTTGAGTATGGAAGGTGTAGCTTTGAGGGTCCACCTGTGGCACTTGGTGTAGATTTGGGGTTGCAGGTGTGGCCTCTGGAGTATATTTCCGCATGTGGTCCCTGGTGTACATTTGGGGCTCCACCTGTGGCACTTGGTGGAGATTTGGGGCTCCAGGTGTGGCTGCAGGAGGGCTCTGAAATGGGCTTGAATTTGGCGGATTGAGTATAAAAGGTGAAGATTTGGGGCTCCAGAAGTGACACCTGGTGTAGCTTTGAGGCTCCACCTGTGGCACGTGCTGTAGATTTGGGGCATCAGGTCTGGAAGCAACAGGTGCTTACAACAGGTGAGGTCCAGGTAGATTTGGGGCTGCAGGTGTGGCTGGAGAAGCCCAATGGGCTTGGACTTGGTGGATTTGAGTATCAAGGTGTAGATTTGAGGCTCCACTTGTTGTAGATTTGGGCCTCCAGGTGTAGCACCTCGTGTAGATTTGAAGCTCCAGGTATGGCTACAGGAGGGCTCTGAAATGGGCTTGGATTTGAGTATAAAAGGTGCAGCTTTCAGGCTCCAGGTGTGGCCCCTGGTTTAGATTTGGGGCTCCGGATGTGGCACCTCGTTTAGATTTGGGACTCCAGGTGTGGCACCTGGTGTAGATTTCAGGCTCCAGGTGTGGCTGCAGGAGCTGAATGGGTTTGGACTTGGGGGATTTCAGTACCAAAGATGTAGCTTTGAGGCTCCAGGTGTGGCACCTGGTGCAGACTTGGGGCTCCAGAAGTGACACCTGGTGTAGCTTTAAGACTCCAGGTGTGGCACCTGATGGAGATTTGGGGCTGGCTCCAGGGGTGGCACCTGGTGTATATTTTGGGGCTCCACCTGTGGCACCTGGTGTAGCTTTGGGGTTCCAGGTGTGACACCTGGTATAGGTTTGGGGCTCCAGGTGTGGCACGTGCTTACAACAGATGAGGTCCAGGTAGTTTTGGGGCTCCAGGTGTGGCTGTGGTAGCTGAATGGGCTTGGACTTGGGGATTTGAGTATCGAAGGTGCAGCTTTGAGGCTCCACCTGTGGCACCTGGTGTGGCTTTGAGGCTCCAGATGTGGCACCTGGTGCAGATTTGGGGCTCCAGGTGTGGTACCTGGTTTAGGGCTCCAGGTATGACACCTAATGTAGATTTGGGGCTCCAGGTGTGGTTGCAGGAGGTGCAAATCTCACCAGGTTTGAGGCTCCTGGTGTAGATTTGGGGTTTCACCTGTGGCACAAGCTTTTGCAACAGTAGAAGTCCAGGTAGATTTGGGGCTCCGGGTGTGGCTGCAGGAGCCCAATGGGCTTGGGGAATTTGAGTATGGAAGCTGTAGCTTTCAGGCTCCAGGTGTAGCACCTGGTCTAGATTTGGGGCTCCAGGTGTGGCACGTGATGCAGATTTAGGGCTCCAGATGTGGCTCCCGGTGTAGTTTTGAGGCTCCAGATGTGGCTCCTGGTGTAGTTTTGGGGCTCCAGGTGCTGCTGCAGCTTCAGGAACCCAATGGGCTTGGAGATTTGAGTATTGAGCTGTAGATTTGGGGCTCCAGGTGTAGCTGCAGGAGCCAAATGGGCTTGGACTTGGGGGATTTGAGTATCAAGGTGCAGCTTTGGGGCTCCAGGTGAGGCACCTGGTGTAGATTTCCACATGCGACACCTGGTGTAGATTTGGGGCTCTAGGTGTGGCTCCAGGAGGGCTCTGAAATGGGCTTGAATTTGGGGGATTTGGGTATCAAATAAGGAGTAGTTTTGAGGCTCCAGGTGTGGCATCTGGTGTAGATTTCCAGGTGTGGCACCTGTTGGAGATTTAGGACTCCACATGTGGCACCTGATGGAGATTTGGGGCTCCAGGTGTGGCTGCAGAAGCCAATGGGCTTGGGAAATTTGAGTATGGAAGGTGTAGCTTTGAGGGTCCACCTGTGGCACTTGGTGTAGATTTGGGGTTGCAGGTGTGGCCTCTGGAGTATATTTCCGCATGTGGTCCCTGGTGTACATTTGGGGCTCCACCTGTGGCACTTGGTGGAGATTTGGGGCTCCAGGTGTGGCTGCAGGAGGGCTCTGAAATGGGCTTGAATTTGGCGGATTGAGTATAAAAGGTGAAGATTTGGGGCTCCAGAAGTGACACCTGGTGTAGCTTTGAGGCTCCACCTGTGGCACGTGCTGTAGATTTGGGGCATCAGGTCTGGAAGCAACAGGTGCTTACAACAGGTGAGGTCCAGGTAGATTTGGGGCTGCAGGTGTGGCTGGAGAAGCCCAATGGGCTTGGACTTGGTGGATTTGAGTATCAAGGTGTAGATTTGAGGCTCCACTTGTTGTAGATTTGGGCCTCCAGGTGTAGCACCTCGTGTAGATTTGAAGCTCCAGGTATGGCTACAGGAGGGCTCTGAAATGGGCTTGGATTTGAGTATAAAAGGTGCAGCTTTCAGGCTCCAGGTGTGGCCCCTGGTTTAGATTTGGGGCTCCGGATGTGGCACCTCGTTTAGATTTGGGACTCCAGGTGTGGCACCTGGTGTAGATTTCAGGCTCCAGGTGTGGCTGCAGGAGCTGAATGGGTTTGGTCAGTACCAAAGATGTAGCTTTGAGGCTCCAGGTGTGGCACCTGGTGCAGACTTGGGGCTCCAGAAGTGACACCTGGTGTAGCTTTAAGACTCCAGGTGTGGCACCTGATGGAGATTTGGGGCTGGCTCCAGGGGTGGCACTGGTGTATATTTTGGGGCTCCACCTGTGGCACCTGGTGTAGATTTGGGGTTCCAGGTGTGACACCTGGTATAGGTTTGGGGCTCCAGGTGTGGCACGTGCTTACAACAGATGAGGTCCAGGTAGTTTTGGGGCTCCAGGTGTGGCTGTGGTAGCTGAATGGGCTTGGACTTGGGGATTTGAGTATCGAAGGTGCAGCTTTGAGGCTCCACCTGTGGCACCTGGTGTGGCTTTGAGGCTCCAGATGTGGCACCTGGTGCAGATTTGGGGCTCCAGGTGTGGTACCTGGTTTAGGGCTCCAGGTATGACACCTAATGTAGATTTGGGGCTCCAGGTGTGGTTGCAGGAGGTTGCAAATCTCACCAGGTTTGAGGCTCCTGGTGTAGATTTGGGGTTTCACCTGTGGCACAAGCTTTTGCAACAGTAGAAGTCCAGGTAGATTTGGGGCTCCGGGTGTGGCTGCAGGAGCCCAATGGGCTTGGGGAATTTGAGTATGGAAGCTGTAGCTTTCAGGCTCCAGGTGTAGCACCTGGTCTAGATTTGGGGCTCCAGGTGTGGCACGTGATGCAGATTTAGGGCTCCAGATGTGGCTCCCGGTGTGTAGTTTTGAGGCTCCAGATGTGGCACCTGGTGTAGATTTGGGCTCCAGGTGCTGCTGCAGCTTCAGGAACCCAATGGGCTTGGGGCATTTGAGTATCAAGGTGTAGCTTTGAGGCTCCAGATGTGGCGCCTTATAGATTTGGGGTTCCATATGAGGTACCTGGTGCAGATCTGGGGCTCCAGGTGTGGCATCTAGTGTAGATATGGGGCTCTGGAAGTGACACCTGGTGTAGATTCAAGGCTCCATGTGTGGCCCCTGGACTAAATTTCCAGATGTGGCCCCCTAATCTAGATTTGAGGCTCCAGGTGTCACACCTGGTGTAGATTTGGGGGCTCCAGGTGTGGCCGCAGGAGGGCTTTGAAAATTTGGGGGATTTGAGTATCAAGGTGTAGCTTTGAGGCTCCACCTGTGGCACCAGGTGTAGATTTAGGGCTCTAGAAGTGACACCTGGTGTAGATCTGGGGCTCCAGATGTGGCACCTGGTGCAGATTTGGGGGCTCCAGATGCAGCTGCAGTTTCAGGAGCCCAATGGGCTTGGACTTGAGGGATTTGAGTATCGAAGGTGTAGCTCTGAGGCTCCAGATGTGACACCTGTTGGGGGTTTAGGACTCCACCTGTGGCACCTGCTGTAGATTTGGTGCTCCAGGTGTGGCACCTGGTGTAGATTTCCAGATGTGATGCCTGGTGTAGATTTGGGGCTCAGATGGCAGCTTCAGGAGCCCAATGGGCTTGGACTTGGGGGATTTGAGTACCGAAGGTGTAGCTCTGAGCTGCAGGTGTGGCACCTGGTGTAGATTTGGGGTTCCACATGTGGCACCTGGTGCAGATTTGGGGCTCCAGGTGTGGTACCTGGTTAGGGCTCCAGGTATGACACGTGCTTGCAACAGGTGAGATCCAAGTAGATTGGAGACTCCAGGTGTGACACCTGCTGTAGATTTGGGGCTCCAGGTGTGGAACCTGGTGTAGATTTGGGGCTCCAGGTGTGACACCTGGTGTAGATTTGGGGCTCCAGGTGTGACACCTGCTGTAGATTTGGGGCTCCAGGTGTGGAACCTGGTGTAGATTTGGGACTCCTGGTGTGGAACCTGGTGTAGATTTGGGGCTCCAGGTGTGGAACCTGTGTAGATTTGGGACTCCTGGTGTGGAACCTGGTGTAGATTTGGGGCTCCAGGTGTGCCTGCAGCTTCAGGAGCCCAGTGGGCTTGGATTTGGGAGATTTCAGTATCAAGGTGTAGCTTTCAGACTCCAGCTGTAGCACCTGCTGTAATTTTGGAGCTCCAGGTGTGGCTGCAGGAGTCCAATGGGCTTGGGGGATTTGAGTATGGAAGTGTAGGTTTGAGGCTCCACCTGTGGCACCTGCTGTAGATTTGGGGTTTCAGGTGTGGCTGCAGGAGCTGAATGGGCTTGGACTTGGGATTTGAAACCCGAAGGTGTAGCTCTTTGAGACTCCAGCTGTGGCTCCAGGTGCAGATTTGGGGCTCCAGGTGCAGCTCCAGATGAAGATTTAGGGCTCCGGGTGCAGATTTGGGGCTCCAGTTGTGGCTCCAGGTGCAGATTTTTGGGCTCCAGGTGCAGATTTTTGGCTCCAGGTGCAGACTTGGAGCTGCAGGTGCAGATTTGGTGTTCCAGGTGTAGTTCCAGGTGCAGATTTGGGGCTCGAGGTGCAGATTTGAGGCTCCAGGTGGGGCTCCAGGTGCAGATATGGGGCTCCAGGTGTAGCTCCAGGTGCAGATTTGAGGCTCCAGGTGCAGATTTTTGGCTCCAGGTACCGATTTGGGGCTCCAGCTGCAGCTTTGGGGCTCCAGATGTGGCTCCAGATGCAGATTAGGGGCTCCAGGTGCAGATTTCGGACTCCAGGTGTAGTTCCAGGTACCGATTTGGGGCTCCATGTGCAGATTTGGGGCTCCAGGTGCAGATTTGGGGCTTCAGGTGCAGATTTGGGTCTCCAAGTGGGGCTCCAGGTGTAGTTCCAGATGCAGATTTGGGCTCCAGGTGCAGATTTGGGCTCGAGAATGTGAATCCCACAGGGAGTGCAATGAGCATCTGGATGATTTGGGGCTCCAGGTGTGGCAACTAGGTGCAGATTTGAAGCTCGAGGTGCAGAATTGGGGTTCCAGGTGCAGTTTTGAGGCTCCAGGTGCAGATTTGGTGCTCCAGGGTGTGGCACCAGGTGCAGATTTTTGGCTCCAGGTGCAGATTTGGGATTCCAGGGGCAGATTTGAGGCTTCAGGTGAGGCTCCAGTGCAGATTTGGGGGTTCAGGTGCAGATTTGGGGCTCCAGGTGCAGATTTGGTGCTCCAGGTGTGGCACCAGGTGCAGATTTTTGGCTCCAGGTGCATATTTGGTGCTCCAGGTGCAGATTTTTTGGCTCCAGGTGCAGATTTGGGATTCCAGGGGCAGATTTGAGGCTTCAGGTGAGGCTCCAGGTGCACATTTGGGGTTTCAGGTGCACATTTGGGACTCCAGGTCCAGGTCTGAGGTTCCAGGTGTGCCCCCCCCCCCCCCCCCCCCCCCCCGCCACACCAGTGTGAACACCTCCAGGTGTGGACGGGGAGGGATCGACGCCATCTCTGGGTGGCTTTAGTGACCCTGCACCTGTGCCAGGTGTGTCGGGGGCCGTTTCGGGCAGCAGCCCCGGGTGCAGGCGACACCGCGGGAGGGAGGGGACACCCGGGGGGCTGGGCGGGGGGCGCGGCGCGCGTTGTGTGGCGGTGCCGGTGCCATCACTGACGGTGTCTCCGTCTCTCCGCAGCCGCCGCCGTGCTCAGCCCCGCCGTCCCGGCCGTGCCCGCGGTGCCGGCGCCGCGCCCGCCCCCGGGGCAAGCCCCCGCTGCTGCCCCAGCCCCCCCCGGCGCCCACCCCCCCAAAGGAGCCCCCGGTGGCCGTGCAGCCCCAGATCGCCGGACTGGCCTTTAACCCCGGCATTGTAAGGAGCGAGCCCGGCCCGGGGCCGGGAGTGGCGGGGCCGGGGCCGTGCCTCAGTTTCCTCCCGGGCAGGATCCCAGTCCCGGGGCCCAGAACGGGATCCCTGCCTCAGTTTCCCCAGAACAGGATCCCTGCCTCAGTTTCCCTAGCGAGGAATCCAGCCCCCGTGTCCCAGTACAGGATCCCAGCCTCAGTTTCCCCAGGCAGGATCCCACTCTGTTTCCACACGGCAGATTGTGACCTCAGTGTCCCTGGAGAGGATCCCAGCCTCAGTTTCCCTGTGCAGGATCCCTGCCTCAGTTTCCCCAGGCAATGTTCAGTTTCCCTGAACACAATCCCACCCTGATTTTATGTGCAAGATCCCTGCCTCAGTTTCCCCAGGCAGGATCCCAGCCCCCATTTCCAAGAATGAGATCCCTGCCTCAGTTTCCCTGTGCAGGAACCCTGCCTCAGTTTCCCCAAGCAGGATTCTGGTCTCAGTTTCCCCAGAACATGATTCCTGCCTCAGTTTCCCCAGGCAGGATTCTGGTCTCAGTTTCCCCAGAACATGATTCCTGCCTCAGTTTCCCCAGGCAGGATCCCAGCCCCGGGCCCAGAACGAGATCCCAGCCTCAGTTTCCCCAGAACAGGATCCCTGCCTCAGTTTCCCCAGGCAATGTTCAGTTTCCCTGTGCACAATCCCAGCCTGGTTTTACAGGCAAGATTCCTGCCTCAGTTTCCCCAGAACAGGATCCCTGCCTCAGTTTCCCAGGTGGGATCCCTGCCTCAGTTTCCCCAAGCAGGATCCCTGCCTCAGTTTCCCAGGTGGGATCCCTGCCTCAGTTTCCCCAAGCAGGATTCCATCCCCGGGCCCAGAACGAGATCCCTGTCTCAGTTTCCCTGTGCAGGATCCCTGCCTCAGTTTCCCCAAGCAGGATTCTGGTCTCAGTTTCCCCAGAACGAGATCCCTGCCTCAGTTTCCCCAAGCAGGATTCTGGTCTCAGTTTCCCCAGAACACGATCCCTGCCTCAGTTTCCCCAGGCAGGATTCTGGTCTCAGTTTCCCCAGAACACGATCCCTGCCTCAGTTTCCCCAGGCAGGATCCCAGCCCCGGGCCCAGAACGAGATCCCTGCCTCAGTTTCCCTGTGCAGGATCCCTGTCTCAGTGTCCCTGGAGAGAATCCCTGCCTCAGTTTCCCCACGATAAGATCCCAGGTGGGATCCCAGCCTCAGTTTCCCCAAGCAGGATCCCTGCCTCAGATTCCTCAAAACACAATCCCAGCCTCAGTTTCCCCAGGTAGGATCCCAGCCCCGAGGCCCAGAATGGGATCCCTGCCTCAGTTTCCCCAGAACGAGATCCCTGCCTCAGTTTCCCCAGAACAGGATCCCTGCCTCAGTTTCCCAGGTGGGATCCCAGCCTCAGTTTCCCCAGTGCAGGATTCCAGTCCCCCTGTCCCAGAACGAGATCTCAGCCTCAGTTTCCCCAAGCAGGATTCCAGCCTGATTTTACGTGCAAGATCCCTGCCTCAGTTTCCCTGAACTCAATCCCTGCCTCAGTTTCCCCAGAACACAACCCCTGCCTCAGTTTCCCTGAACTCAATCCCTGCCTCAGTTTCCCCAATGCAGGATTCTGGACTCAGTTTCCCTGGGCAGGATCCCTGCCTCAGTTTCCCCCGAACTCAATCCCGGCCTCAGTTTCCCTGAACTCAATCCCTGCCTCAGTTTCCCCAATGCAGGATTCCAGCCTCAGTTTCCCCAGAACACAACCCCTGCCTCAGTTTCCCTGAACTCAATCCCAGCCTCAGTTTCCCCAGAACACAACCCCTGCCTCAGTTTCCCTGAACTCAATCCCAGCCTCAGTTTCCCCAGAACACAACCCCTGCCTCAGTTTCCCTGAACTCAATCCCAGCCTCAGTTTCCCCACCCCAAGAAGCTGCAGCTCTGCTTTGGGCAGCTCCCAGCAGAGGGATTTAGGGATTTATGGATTTAGGGATTTATGGATTTATGGATTTAGGGACCCCCAGGGACCCCAGCGGCCACTGGGAGGGCGGGTACCTCCCCCGGGGGTCCCGGTGCCCCCCGGCCCCGCTCTGACCCCGTTTCCATCTCGCAGCTCACGGCGGCTCTGGGGGCGCAGCCGCAGATCCTGGGGTCCCTCAGCGCCCCCCCCCGTGATCGCCACCCCCCTGCCCAGCGTGCAGGGGATCCCGGGGCAGCTGCTGAGCACCGCCCAGGGCCAGGTACGCGGGCTCACCTGTCCGTGCCCCCCCCGGGGCGGTGACACCTGGGGCGGGGGTCCCGGCTGTTCCCGGGGCCGTGTCCCCCCTCAGGGCCGGTTTTGGGGTCCCCCATCACTGTGTCCCCCCCCCAGGTGATCGGGACCTTGCCGTGGGACCCTCGGGGTGGGTGTTTGGGGTCCCCCATTGCTGTGTCCCCCCCCCCAGGTGATCGGGACTCTCGGGGTGGGTGTTTGGGGTCCCCCATTGCTGTGTCCCCCCCCCAGGTGATCGGGACCCTGCCGTGGCCCCCGTACCCCCTCGGGGTGGGTGTTTGGGGTCCCCCATTGCTGTGTCCCCCCCCCAGGTGATCGGGACCCTGCCGTGGGTCGTGGCCCCCCCCGGGGTGGCCGCGGCCGCCCCCGCGCCGGCCCCGCCCAGCCTGCAGGTGACAGCGGTGACCCCGCAGCTGCTGCTGAACGCGCAGGGCCAGGTGATCGCCACGCTGGGCGCCACGCTGGCCACGGGGACAGCCCTGGCCGCCGCCCCCCCCGCGCCCGCCCCCGGCAAGAAAAACGGCCCCGCTGAGCAGCCCCCCATCAAGAGCGAGGTGAGGCCGCACCCCGAGAGCCCCTGAGCCCCCCGAGACACCCTGAGACCCCCTGAGCCCCCCCCCCCAGTCATCCCCGAGACCCCCGAGTCACCCTGAGTCACCCTGAGTTACCCTGAGTTACCCCGAGACGCCACGAGTCATCCTGAGCCCCCCAAGACACCCTGAGCCCCCTGAGCCCCTCGAGTCACCTCAAGACCTCCCCAAGTCACCCTGAGACCGTCTGAGCCCCCCCAAGTCACCTTGACCCTCCCCCGAGACCCCCCGAGTCGCCCCGAGACCCCTTGAGCCCCCCCAAGTCACCCCGAGCCCCCCGAGTCAGGGTCACCCCCCAGGTTACCCCGCAAGTCACTCCTGGGTTCCCCCCCCCCAGGCCCCCAGGTCATCCCTGGGTCCCTCCAAGTCCCCCCATGTCACCCCCGTGTCCCCCCACGTCCAGCTTCCCCCCTGGTCTCCCCCAGGTCCCCCCATGTCACCCTCGGTCCCCCCAGGTAACCTCCGGTCCCCCCTATGTCACCCCTGGTCCCCTCAGGTGATCCTCAGTCCCCTCCATGTCACCCCTGGGTCACCCCCATGTCACCCCTGGGTCACCCCCATGTCACCCCTGTGTCCCCCCAGGTCCAGCCCATCCAGCCGGCCCCCGCGGGGGTGGGGCCGAGCCCCCCGGCCGTGCCCAAGGTGTCGGTGCCGCCATCGCCGGGGCCCGGCCCGGGCTCCGAGACCCCGACCGTGAGCCAGCTGGTGGCCAGTGAGTGCTGGGGCGCTGGGGGGACTGGGGGAACTGAGGGGACTGGGGGAACTGGGGGAACTGGGGGCACTGGGGGAACTGGGGGGACTGGGGGGACTGGGGGAACTGGGGGAACTGGGGGGAACTGGGGGGACTGGGGGGACTGGGGGAACTGGGGGGAACTGGGGGGACTGGGGGAACTGGGGGGAACTGGGGGGACTGGGGGGACTGGGGGCACTGGGGGGAACTGGGGGGAACTGGGGGAACTGGGGGGACTGGGGGGAACTGGGGGGAACTGGGGGGACTGGGGGGACTGGGGGAACTGGGGGGAACTGGGGGCACTGGGGGAACTGGGGGCACTGGGGGAACTGGGGGGAACTGGGGTGACTGGGGGGACTGGGGGAACTGGGGGAACTGGGGGCACTGGGGGGAACTGGGGGCACTGGTGGCCAGTGAGTGCTGGGGCGCTGGGGGAACTGGGAGCACTGGTAGAACTAGGGGCACTGGGAGAACTAGGAGTGCTGGGGGTACTGGGAGCACTGGGAGTGCTGGGGGGACTGGGAGCACTGGGAGTGCTGGGGGAACTGGGGGCACTGGGAGCTCTGGGGGCCGCTGGGGAGCACTGGGAGCACTGGGAGCACTGGGAGCACTGGGGGGACTGGGGGGACTGGGGGCACTGGGAGCTCTGGGGGCCAGTGAGTGCTGGGGGCACTGGGAGCAATGGGAGAGCTGGGAGCCCTGGGAGCGCTGCGGGGACTGGGGACACTGGGGGGACTGAGGGCACTGGGAGCATTGGGAGTACTGGGAGCACTGGGGGCACTGGGAGCACTGGAGGGACTGGGAGGGGGGTGGCAGGGGCTGGCACGGCTGGCACGGGGGGGGTGGGCTCAGGGGGGACGGTGGGAAGGGGCATGGCAAGAACTGGGATTGCGTGGGGAGAGGGATTAATGGGATCTGAGGTCCCCTGGTAACAGAGGGGTCTGGAAAGTGTTGGGAAGATCAGGGTGTGGGATCCCTGGGAAGAGATAAGAGGGACTGTGGGAAAAAGGGATAATGGGGTGTGGGGTCCCTGGGAGGAGGATAATGGGGTCTGGGGTCCCCTGGCGACAGTGGGGTCTGGACAGTTTTGGGAAGAGAGAGATCAGAGCGTGGGATCCCTGGGAAGAGAATAACGAAGTGTGGGAGGAGATAAGAAGAGCTGGGGGAGGAGATAAGTGGGAAAAAGGGATAATGGGGTCTGGGAATCCTGGGCAGAGAAATAAGGGGAACTGGGAAGAGGGATAACAGGGACTGGGATCCCCTGGCAATTACAGGGACTTTCCCCTGGAAAGGGTTGGGAAGAGAGCTGTCAGTCTGGGATCCCTGGGAGGAGAATAACAAAGTGTGGGATCCCTGGGCACAGATAAGAGGGACTGTGGGAAAAAGCGATAATGGGGTCTGGGGTCCCTGGGAAGAGGGGTTATGGGGTCTGAAGTCCCTGGGGAAAGGGGTAATGAGGGTCTGGGCTCACTGGGCAGAGGAATAAGGGGAACTGGGAGGAGAGATAACAGGGCCTGGGGTCTTTGGGATTACCAGAGTCGGGGAACCACTGGGAGGAGGAAGCGCTGGGTCTGGGGTCCAGGGGAAAAGGGATAACAGGGACTGAGGTCCCTGGGCACTGCAGGCTCTGGGATCTGGGCACAGCAGGTCTGAGGTTCCTGGGCACAGGGGTTCTGGGGTCTGGGGCACAGCAGGTTCTGGGGTCCCTGGGCAGGTTCCCCTGGGCACAGCAGGCTCTGGGTCCCTGGGCACAGCAGATTCTGAGGTCCCTGGGCACAGCAGGTCTGGGCTCTGGACACAGCCGGTTCTGGAGTCTGGGGGCACTGCAGGCTCTGGGTTCCTGGGCACTGAAGGCTCTGGGTTCCAGGGCACTGCAGGCTCTGGGGTCCCCTGGGCATGTTCCCCTGGGCACAATGGGCTCTGGGATATGGGAGCACTGCAGGCTCTGGGGTGCCTGGGCACTGCAGGCTCTGGGATCTGGGGGCACAGTGGGCTCTGGGTCCCTGGGCAGGTTCCCCTGGGCACTGCAGGCTCTGGGCACAGCAGGTTCTGGGGTCCCTGGGCACAGTGGGCTCTGGGTCCCTGAGCACTGCAGGCTCTGGGCACAGCGGGTCTGGGGTCTGGGGCACAGCGGGTCTGGGGTCCCTGGGCCAGTTCCCCTGAGCGCAGCAGGCTCTGCGCACAATGGGCTCTGGGATATGGGGGCACTGCAGGCTCTGGGGTCCCTGGGCACAGCGGGCTCTGGGGTCCCCGGCCCCAGGCTCACCCCCCCGTGCCCCCCAGAGCCCCCCGCCCCGCCCAGCGCGGAGGAGGACGGGATCAACCTGGAGGAAATCCGGGAATTCGCCAAGAACTTCAAACTGCGGCGCCTCTCGCTGGGGCTGACCCAGACCCAGGTGGGGCAGGCGCTGACGGCCACCGAGGGCCCCGCCTACAGCCAGTCTGCCATCTGCAGGTATTGTCACCTGAGGGGACAGGTAATGGCACCTGGGGACAGGGACAGGGACAGGGACAGGGGCAGGGACAGGGCCATCTGCAGGTATTGTCACCTGAGGGGACAGGTAATGGCACCTGGGAACAGGGACAGGGACAGGGCCATCTGCAGGTATTGGCACCTGAGGGGACAGGTAATGGCACCTGGGGACAGGGACAGGGACAGGGCCATCTGCAGGTATTGGCATCTGGGGGACAGGGACAGGGGCAGGGGCAGGGGCAGGGCCATCTGCAGGTATTGTCACCTGAGGGGACAGGTTATGGCACCTAGGGACAGGGACAGGGACAGGGACAGGGCCATCTCTAGGTATTGGCACCTGGGGGACAGGTAATGGCACCTGGGAACAGGGACAGGGACAGGGGCAGGGACAGGGCCATCTGCAGGTATTGGCACCTGAGGGGACAGGGACAGGGGTAGGGACAGGGACAGGGACAGGTAATGGCACCTGAGGGGATGGGGACAGGGACAGGGCCATCTGCAGGTAATGGCACCTGAGGGACAGGGCCATCTGCAGGTATTGTCACCTGAGGGACAGGTAATGGCACCTGGGGGACAGGGACAGGTATTTTCACCTGAGGGGACAGGTAATGGCACCTGGGGACAGGTAATGGCACCTGGGGGACAGGGACAGGTAATGTCACCTGAGGGGCCATCTGCAGGTATTGGCACCTGGGGACAGGTAATGGCACCTGGGGGACAGGGACAGGGCCATCTGCAGGTATTGTCACTTGGGGGACAGGGACAGGTAATGGCACCTGGGGGACAGGGTCAGGTATTGTCACCTGAGGGGACAGGTAATGGCACCTGGGGGACAGGGACAGGGACAGGTAATGGCACCTGGGGGACAGGGTCAGGTATTGTCACCTGAGGGGACAGGTAATGGCACCTGGGGGACAGGGACAGGGACAGGTAATGTCACCTGAGTGGATGGGGACAGAGACAGGGACAGGGCCATCTGCAGGTAATGGCACCTGGGGGGACAGGGACAGGTAATGGGGGGTCATCTGCAGGTAATGGTACCTGAGGGGATGGGAACAGGGACAGGGACAGGGCCATTTGCAGGTAATGTGACCTGGGGGGACAGGGACAGGGCCATCTGCAGATAATGTCACCTGGGAGACAGGTAATGGCACCTGGGGGGACATCTGCAGGTAATGGCACCTGGGGGGACAGGGCTAGGACAGGGCCAGCTGCAGGTGAGGGGACAGGACAGTGACAGGGGGCAGGCCCAGGGACAGGAGGAGGAAAGGGGAAAAGATGGAAAATTGGGGGAAGGGAGAGGTGGAGAAAGGGAGGAAAACAGGAGGAAATTGGAGAGAAGAAGGAAAAGTCTGGGAAAGGAGGAAAAGCTGAGAATGGGGAAAGAAGGGAAAAGGAAAATTGGGAAAGGGAGGGGAACTGGAGCAAAAGGAAAATGGGCAAAGGAGGAAAATGGGAAAAGGAGGAAAGTGAGAAAAGGAAGGAAATGAGGCAAAGGAGGAAAATGGGCAAAGGGAAAATGGGACAGAGGAGGAAAATGGGACAGAGAAGGAAACTGAGAAAATAAAGGAAACTGAGAGTAAAAAAATAAGGAAATGGGCAAAGGAGGAAAGTGAAAAAAGGGAAAATGGGACAGAGGAGGAAAGTGAGATAAAAGGAGTGAAATGGACAAAGGAAGAAAGTGAAAAAAGGAAGGAAATGGGCAAAGGAAAAAACTGAGAGAAAAGGAAGGGAATGGAACAAGGAGGAAGGTTAGAAAAGGAAGGAATGGGCCAAGGAGGGTGCTGGGTGTTGCTCCCCCCTCACTGTCACCCCCAGTCCCAGCCTGCTGTCCCCTTGTCCCCATCCCTGAGGGTCTCCTGTGGCCTCCACATCCCCTCAGGTTTGACAAGGTGGACATCAGCCCCAAGATATCCCTGCCCAGTGTCCCCCCTGAATGTCCCCTGTGTCCCCCCTGTCTCCTGTGTCCCCTCTGAGTGTCCCCTGTGTCCCTAGATTCGAGAAGCTGGACATCATGTTGAGTGTCCCCTGAATGTTCCCCCTGAGTGTCCCCCATGTCCCCCTGTCCCCAGGTTTGAGAAGCTGGACATCCCCCCTGAATGTCCCTGAGTGTCCCCTAAGTGTCCCCTGAATGTCCCCTGTGTCCCCAGGTTCAAGAAGCTGGACATCCCCCCTTGAGTGTCCCCTTGAGTGTCCCTTGCATGTCCCCTGTCCCCACAGATTCAAGAAGCTGGGCACCCCCCCAAGTGTCCCCTGCGTGTCCCCTGTGTCCTCAGGTTCGAGAAGTTGGACATCACGCTGAGTGTCCCCTGAGTCTCCCCTGAGTCTCCCCATGTCCCCTGTGTCCCCCCTGTGTCCCCAGGTTCAAGAAGCTGGATATCACACAGAGCGTCCCCTGAATGTCCCCTGGCCCCGCAGGTTCGAGAAGCTGGACATCACTCTGTGTCCCCTGAGTGTCCCTTGCATGTCCCCATGTGACCCCAGGTTCGAGAAGCTGGACATCACTCTGTGTCCCCCCTGTGTGTCCCCCTGTCCCCCCCAGGTTTGAGAAGCTGGACATCATGCTGAGTGTCCCCTGAATGCCCCCATGTCCCCTTAGGTTCGAGAAGCTGGACATCACGCTCAAGTGTCTCCTGTGTCCCCCCTGAAGGTCCCCATGTCCCTGCAGGTTCAAGAAGCTGGACATCACAGTGTCCCCTGAATGTCCCCTGAGTGTCCCCTGTGTGTCCCCTGAGTGTCAACCCCCTGTCCCCTTAGGTTCGAGAAGCTGGACATCACTCCGTGTCCCCTGAGTGTCCCCATGTCCCCTTAGGTTCGAGAAGCTGGACATCACGCTGAATGTCCCCTGAGCGTCCCCTCTGTGTCCCCAGGTTCGAGAAGCTGGACATCACGCTGAATGTCCCCTGAGCGTCCCCTCTGTGTCCCCAGGTTCGAGAAGCTGGACATCACGCCCAAGAGCGCGCAGAAGCTGAAGCCGGTGCTGGAGAAGTGGCTGCGGGAGGCGGAGCAGCGGCAGCGCGAGGGGCAGCAGCACCTGCTGGAGTTCGTGGGCGGCGAGCCGGGCAAGAAGCGCAAGCGCCGCACCTCGTTCACGCCGCAGGCGCTGGAGGCGCTCAACGCGCACTTCGAGCGCAACGCGCTGCCCACGGGCGCGGAGATCACGCGCATCGCGCAGGAGCTGCGCTACGAGCGGGAGGTGGTGCGGGTGTGGTTCTGCAACCGCCGCCAGACGCTCAAGAACACCAGCAAGCTGAACGTGTTCCATGTGCCCTGAGGGCCGCGCCCGGCCCGGCTCTGCCCCGCCGACACCGACACCGGGACCGGACCGGACCGGACCGGGTGCAGCAGCGCCCGGGGCGCCGGGCTGGGAGCGCTGGGAGCGCCCGCGGGTCCGCCCCGGCTCCTGCCACAGCACTTTGGGCACTGCTCTGTCCCTCTGCCACCTGGTTCTGTCAGCGCACCTGTACCCGTGTCACCTGATTCTGTCACCGCACCTGTCCCTCTGCCACCTGGTTCTGTCACCGCACCTGTACCCGTGTCACCTGATTCTGTCACCGCACCTGTCCCTCTGCCACCTGGTTCTGTCACCGCACCTGTCCCTGTGTCACCTGGCTCTGTCACCGCACCTGTCCCTCTGCCACCTGGTTCTGTCACCACATCTGTACCTCTGTCCACCATGACTGTATCTGTGCCCATCCCCACTCTGCCCCTCAGCAAATACCAGTGCCCCGAGCTGGGAGCGCCCGCGGGTCCGCCCCGGCTCCTGCCAGCAGCACTTTGGGCACTGCTCTGTCCCTCTGCCACCTGGTTCCGTCACCGCACCTGTCCCTGTGTCACCTGTTCCATCAACACACCTCTACCTGTGTCACCTGGTTCTGTCACCACACCTGTCCCTGTGTCACCTATTCCATCAACACACCTGTCCCTGTGTCACCTGGTTCCGTCACTGCACCTGTCCCTGTGTCACCTGGTTCTGTCACCGCACCTGTCCCTCTGCCACCTGGTTCCGTCACCGCACCTGTACCCGTGTCACCTGATTCTGTCACCGCACCTGTCCCTCTGCCACCTGGTTCTGTCACCGCACCTGTACCCGTGTCACCTGGTTCTGTCACCGCACCTGTCCCTGTGTCACCTGGCTCTGTCACCGCACCTGTCCCTCTGCCACCTGGTTCCGTCACCGCACCTGTCCCTGTGTCACCTGTTCCATCACCACACCTCTACCTGTGTCACCTGGTTCTGTCACCGCACCTGTCCCTGTGTCACCTATTCCATCAACACACCTCTACCTGTGTCACCTGTTCCATCACCACACCTCTACCTGTGTCACCTGGTTCTGTCACCGCACCTGTCCCTGTGTCACCTGTTCCATCAACACACCTCTACCTGTGTCACCTGGTTCTGTCACCACACCTGTGCCTGTGTCACCTGGTTCTGTCACCGCACCTGTCCCTGTGTCACCTATTCCATCAACACACCTGTCCCTGTGTCACCTGGTTCCGTCACCGCACCTGTCCCCGTGTCACCTGGCTCTGTCACCGCACCTGTCCCTCTGCCACCTGGTTCTGTCACCGCACCTGTACCCGTGTCACCTGGTTCTGTCACCGCACCTGTCCCTCTGCCACCTGGTTCTGTCACCGCACCTGTACCCGTGTCACCTGGCTCTGTCACCGCACCTGTCCCTCTGCCACCTGGCTCTGTCACCGCACCTGTACCCGTGTCACCTGGTTCTGTCACCGCACCTGTACCCGTGTCACCTGTTCCATCAACACACCTGTCCCTGTGTCACCTCTTCCATCACCACACCTGTACCCGTGTCACCTGGTTCTGTCACCGCACCTGTCCCTGTGTCACCTGTTCCATCAACACACCTCTACCTGTGTCACCTGGTTCTGTCACCACACCTGTGCCTGTGTCACCTGGTTCCGACACCGCACCTGTCCCTGTGTCACCTATTCCATCAACACACCTGTCCCTGTGTCACCTGATTCCGTCACCGCACCTGTACCTGTGTCACCTGGTTCTGTCACCGCACCTGTCCCTGTGTCACCTGGTTCTGTCACCGCACCTATCCCTGTGTCACCTATTCCATCACCACACCTGTGCCTGTGTCAACCATGCCTATACCCCTGTCCAGCACACCTGCAGCTGTGCCCAGGTCCTTACCTGTGTCCACCATGCCCATACCTGTGTCCACCACACCGGTACCCATGTCTACCATGCCTGTAGCTGCGTCTACCACACCTGTACCTGTGTCCAGCACACCTGTGCTTGTGTTCAACCCCACTCTGCCCCTCAGAGACTCCCACATGCCCTAAACTGGGAGCGCTGGGAGCGCCCCTGTGTCCTCCCAGGCTCCTGCCAGCAGCACTTTGGGCACTGTTCCGTCCCTCTGCCACCTGGTTCTGTCACCACACCTGTCCCTCTGCCACCATGCCCATACCTGTGTCCACCATGCCTGTATCTGTGTCCACCACACCCAGACCTGTGTCCACCACACCTATACCTGTATCCAGGCCCTCACTTGTGTCCACCAGCCCAGACCTGTGTCCAACATTCAACGTCTTCCACAAGCTCTGAACTGGGAGCACTGGGAACATCCCAGTTCCCAGTCACAGTCCCCCCTGACCACCTGCCATCAGCCCTTCGGCCGCTGGTTTTGTCCCTTTGGTCACTGGTTTTGTCCCTTTGGCCACCCCTGTGTCCCTCTAGCCCTGTGCCTGTACCTGTGCCTGTACCTGTGCCCACCCCCCTGTGCCCTCAGCACCCTGAACTGGGAGCACTGGGAATCCCTCTGTGTGTCCCACCAGTCACAGCCCCCTGATCTCCAGCCATCAGCACTTTGGCCACTGGATTTGTCCTTTTGGCCACAGATTTTGTCCCTTTGGCCATGGATTTGTCCCTTTGGCCACTGGATCTGTCCCTTTGGCCACAGATTTTGTCCCTTTGGCCATGGACTTGTCCCTCTGTCCCGTGCCTGTACCTGTGCCCACCTGTGCCTGTGTGTGCCCCCTGGTCCCTCCTCTCACACACGACCCCCCCTGTGACACATATGGTGACAGACCCCACCCCGAGTGTCACCCACCCACCCACAATCAGCGATTTCCATTTTCCTGGGTTTTGCCCTTTTCCCTGTGTTTCTGAGGCGATGTCACGGCTCACCGGGGGTGACCCCAAATTTATGTCACCCCCACATTGCGGGTCCCCCGCCTCGTGAGGGGCTTCTGGGGCTGATCCCCCACCTTGGGGACGTCCCGTGGGTGGATTTTGGGGACATCTCCGCCGGGTTTGGGGGGCGTGAACCCCAAAGCAGAGGCAGCGCCCCCTCCTCAGCTCCCCCTGCCCTGAGCGATTGGGGGGGACACGGGGGCGCCCGCTGGGGCCGCGGCAGACTGATGCACTTGATGTAGTGGTGTGAAATAAACAGTATTTTTCTTTTTTCTTTTCCTTTCCCCTTTTTTCAGGATTTGGGGGGCCGGGGGGGTTGGGTCCCTTCCTCCTCCTCGCCCCCCGTCCGCGGCCGGGCAGCGGCGGCAGCGGGAATCGAACCCGCGGTCCCGCGGGAGGCGCCGCGCACAACCCAGCGCCTCACAGAGCCCAGCGCCGCACGCCGCCGCGGCCACGCCCCCCAGCCAATCCCCGAGCGGTCTGCCCGGCGCGCAGCTCTCTATTGGTTATTGTCGCCGCCCGTCACGCGGCAAGACCTATTCCCATTGGCTGAGCCGGCCGAAGAGGCGGGGCCGCCCTCCCAGCGGCGGGGGTGGGGCCGCCGCCTCCATCTTGGCGGAGCGGCGCGTTCGGGGGTCCCGGCCCGGAGCGGGGGGGGGCGGGCCCGGACTGGACTAGGGGGTCCCGGTCGGATTGGGGAGGGGTCCCGGTGTCGTCTGGGGGGTCCCGGCCCGGAGCGGGGGGGCGGGCCCGGCTTGGGGGGTCCCGGCGAAAATTGGGGGGTCCCGGCCCGGACTGGGGGTCCCGTCCCGGTTTGGGGGGTCCGGGCCCGGTTTGGGGGGTCCCGACGCAGATTGGGGGGTCCTGGCCTCGACTGGGGGGGGTCCCCGTGGGTGCAGCCCCTCAGGGCAGTGCAGGACTTTGGGGTCCCCGTGTGTGAGCCCTTAGAGGGGAGTGCAGGATTTTGGGGTCCCATTGGGTGCAGCCCCTGTAGGGCAGTGCAGGATTTTGGGGTCCCCTTGGGTGCAGTTCTTGGAGGGGAGTGCAGGATTTTGGGGATCACCTTGGGTGCAAGGCAGTGCAGAATTTTGGGGTCCCCTTGGGTGCAGCCGCTGCAGGGCAGGGCAGGATTTTGGGGTCCCCTTGGGTGCAGCGGAGTGCAGGATTTTGGGGTCCCCACGGGTGCAGCCCCTTGAGGGCGGTGCAGGATTTTGGGGTCCCCTTGAGTGAAGGGCAGTGCAGAATTTTGGGATCCCTGCCCTTAGAGGGGAGTGCAGGATTTTGGGGGGTCCCTTTGAGTGCAGCCCCTTGAGGGCGGTGCAGGATTTTGGGGGGTCCCTGGGAGTGCAGCCCCTAGAAGGGAGTGCAGAATTTTGGGGGGTTCCCTTGGGTGCAGAGCAGTGCAGGATTTTGGGGTCCCCTTGATCGCAGCCCTTAGAAGGGAGTGCAAGATTTTGGGGTCCCCGTGGGTGCAGCCCCTTGAGGGCAGTGCAGGATTTTGGGGTCCCCGTGGGTGCAGCCCCTTGAGGGCGGTGCAGGATTTTGGGGTCCCCTTGGGTGCAGCCTCTGTAGGGGAGTGCAAGTTTTGGGGTCCCCTTGGGTGCAGCCTTTGGGGTTGCTCTGTAGAACTCGGGGCCCCCCGGGGGTGTCACCTCTCAGGGGTTTTTGGGGTGCCCCCGAAGTGTTCCCTTTGAGGGGGGGGTGTTGCTGGGTTTTGGGGTTCATTCGCCTGAGCTAGCAGGGTTTGGAGGTCCCCAAATTAATCACTGCAGGAGAGGGTCCTCAAGAGGTTTGGGGGGGCTTTGGTACCCCCAGAAATCGGGGAGGTGTTGGGGTGCCCCAAGGAGCCCCTGGCTTGGGGGTGACTCTGAGGAACCCCATTTTTGGGGTGACACTGAAGACTCCGTTTTGGGGTGACCCTGAGCCCCATCAGTTTGGAGGTGACCCCAAGACCCGCTGGTTTTGGGGGTGACCCCTGCAACCCCCACATTTGGGAGTGCCCCAAACCCCGCTTTTGCCGTATCCCCGAGACACCCCCATTTCTGAGTACCCCCTGCCTCACCCCCGTTTTTGGGGTGACCCTGAGGACCCCCCCGTTTTTGGGGGTGACCCGGTGGCCGTTTCGGGGTGCCGGGGCCATGGCGTGGGCGCTGAAGCTGCCGCTGGCGGACGAGGTGATCGAGTCGGGGCTGGTGCAGGATTTCGACGCCAGCCTCTCGGGCATCGGGCAGGAGCTGGGTGCTGGCGCCTACAGCATGAGGTACAGGGACCCCAAAACCCACAGGGCACCCCAAAACAGGGCACCCCAAAAGATCCCGGGAAAGGCAGGAGCCGTGTGGGGAGTGGGGGGCCCCAAAAGGAGCTGGAGGTGGGACGTGTCACCTCAGCAGCGGTGCCCGAAGAGGGAGGGGACCCTGGAATGTCCAGAGGCACCCCAAAATCATGGATCCCCAAAATCCCCAAGGGAAACCCCAAAATCTCCATGGGTCCCCAAGGGTAACCCCAGAATATCCATGGGTCCCCAGAACCCCCAAGGAAAATCCCAAAATCTCTGGGGGTCCCCAGAATCTCCATGGATCGTCAGAAGCCCCAAGGGAAACCCCAAAATCTCCATGGGTCCCCAGAATCCCCAAGGGAAAGCCCAAAATCTCCATGGGTCCCCAGAATCCCGAAGGGAAACCTCAAAATCTCCATGGGTCCCCAAGGGAAACCCTAAAATCTCGGGGGGAGTCCCCAAGATCTCTGTGAATCCCCAAAATCCTTCAGGGAAACCTCAAAATCTCCATGGATCCCCAAGGGAAACCCCAAAATATCCATGGATCCCCAAAATCCCCAAGGGAAACCCTGAAATGTCCAAGGGTCCCCAAAATCCCCAAGGGAAACCCCAAAATCTCAGGGGGTCCCCAGAGTCTCCAAGGGAAACCCTTCAATCTCTGGGGGTCCCCAAATTCCCCAAGGGAAGCCCCAAAATCCCCAGGGGTCCCCAGAACCTCTGGGGGTCCCCAGCATGGCAGGGGGTGCCAGGGACACGGGAACCCTGAACTGTGCAAAGTTGGGGCACCAAGGGGGAAATGGAGGTGTGGGGTGGAGTAGGGATGGAGTAGAGATGGAATTGGGGTTGGAGCTGGGATGGAGTAGGGAAGGAGTTGGGAAGGAGTAGAGATGGAGTTGGGATGGAGTAGGATGGAGCTGGGATGGAGCTGGGATGGAGTTGGGATGAGTTTGAGATGGAGTTGGGTTGGAGTAGGGGTGGAGTTGGGGTTGGGGCTGGGATGGAATTGGGGTGGAGCTGGGATGGAGTTGGGATGGAGTTGGGTTGGAGTTGGGTTGGAGTTGTAATTGCAATTATGGCTGAAGTAATGCACGGAGCTGTGTTTGGGACTGGGATGGATTTAGGTTGGATTTGGGATGCAGTTGGGATGGGTTTGGGATGGATTTGGGATGGATTCAGGATGGATTTGGGATGGGTTTGGGATGGATTTCGGTTGGATTTGGGATGGATTCGGGATGGATTTGGGATGGATTCAGGATAGATTCGGGATGGATTTAGGTTGGATTTGGGATGCAGTTGGGATGGGTTTGGGATGGATTCGGGATGGATTTGGGATGGGTTTGGGATGGATTTGGGATGGACTCAGGATGGATTTGGGATGGGTTTGGGATGGATTTGGGATGCAGTTGGGATGGGTTTGGGATGGATTTGGGATGGACTCAGGATGGATTTGGGATGGGTTTGGGATGGATTTGGGATGCAGTTGGGATGGGTTTGGGATGGATTCAGGATGGATTCGGGATGGATTTGGGATGGGTTTGGGATGCGGTAGGGATGGACTTGGGATGCGGTAGGGATGGACTTGGGATGCCATTGGGAGGGATTTGGGATGCAGTAAGAATTGATTCAGGATGAATTTGGGATGCAATAGGGATGGAGCTGGGATGCCATTGAGATGGATTTGGGATGGAGCTGGGATGGATTCGGGATGAATTTGGGATGAATTACGGATGCAGTAGAGATGAATTCAGGATGCAGTTAGGATAGATTCAGGATGGATTTGGGATGCCATTGGGATGGATTTGGGGTGCAGTAGGGATGGATTCAGGATGAATTTGGGATGAATTCGGGATGCAGTAGAGATGAATTCAGGATGGACAGATTCAGGATGGATTAAGGATGGATTTGGGATGGGTTTTGGATGGATTTGGGGTGCAGTAGGGATGGATTCAGGATGGATTCGGGATGAATTTGGGATGAATTCCGGATGCAGTAGAGATGAATTCAGGATGCAGTTAGGATAGATTCAGGATGGATTTGGGATGCCATTGGGATGGATTCAGGTTGGATTCAGGATGCCATTGGGCTGGAGCTGTGGTTGGAGCAGGGAAGGAGCAGGGCTGGAGTTACAGCAGGAATTGTGGTTGTAGTGATGGGAATCAGGATCAGCAGTGCTCACAGGTGTACCTGGGTGCTCACAGGTGTAATCAGATGGCCACAGGTGACAGGTGTGCCACAGGTGAGCCCCTGAGGCTAGATGTTCAGGACACACCTGGAGCCCTGGGCTCAGGCAGGGTCCAGAGGCAGAGCCAGGTGGGGCTCATCCTCCAGGTACCAAGTCTCAGGTTGGATTGAAGGCATCCCTGACCCCCCACCACCAGCTCACCTGTCTCAGGTGACCCTCTCCTGTGCTGACAGGTGTATTCAGATGGCCACAGGTGACAGGTGGGCCTCAGGTGAGGCCTCTGAGGCCAGATGTTCAGGACACACCTGGAGCCCTAGGCTCAGGCAGAGTCCAGAGGGAGAGCCAGGTTCCTGGTGGGGCTCTTCCTCCAAGTATCAAGGCCCAGGTTGGATTGAAGGAATCACCCCCCTCCCAGCTCACCTGTCTCAGGTGACTCTCCCCTATGCTGACAGGTGTATTCAGATGGCCACAGGTGTCAGGTGTGGCTCAGGTGAGCCTCTGAGGCCAGGCAGGGTTCAGAGGCACAGCCAAGGGGGGCTCTTCCTCCAGTTACCAAGGCCAAGGTTGGATTGAAGGCATCCATGACCCCCCCAGCTCACCTGTCTCAGGTGACTCTCTCCCATGCTGACAGGTGTATTCAGATGGCCACAGGTGTATTTCCCTGAGGCCAAATGTTCAGGACACACCTGGAGCCCTGAGTTCAGGCAGGGTCTGGGGACAGAGCCAGGTTCCTGGTGGGGCTCATCCTCCAGGTACCAAGGTTGGACTGAAGGAATCCCTGCCCCCCCAGCTCACCTGTCTCAGGTGACTCTCCCCTGTCCACAGCGACGTCCTGGCCCTGCCCATCTTCAAGCAGGAGGAGTCCAGCCTGCCCCCCGAGAGCCAGGACAAGCTGCTGCCCTTCCAGTACGTGCTGTGCGCCGCCACCTCGCCCGCCGTCAAGCTGCACGATGAGACCCTCACCTACCTCAACCAAGGTGAGCCTCACCTGTCCTGCACAGGTGCCTGGATGGGTGGGGGTTCTGCTGTGGAAGGTGGTGTTGTGGTGTTGTTTCCCCCCGGGAGTTGCTGAGTTTTGGGGTGTTGCTGCTGGGAGATGGGAGGGGGCAGTGCATGCACCTGGCTGTGCTCGGCACAGGTGGAGCAGGAGTCACCTGGGGGGTTCAGCAGGTTGGAGGCGGGGGACTGGAGAGTGGAAACAGGGGTGTGCACAGGTGTGCAGGGTGGAGGCAGGGTGTGTGTAAGGTGTATCTGTACAGGTGTGTGTAGGGTGGTTACAAGTGTATGAGGATGGTTACAGGTGTGTGTAAGGTGTATCTGTGTGTGTAAGGTGTATCTGTACAGGTGTGTGTAAGGTGATTACAGGTGTGTGTAAGATGTATCTGTGTGTGTAAGGTGTGTCTGTACAGGTGTGTGCAGGGTGCTTACAGGTGTATGTAAGGTGTATCTGTACAGGTGTGTGTAAAGTGTATCTGTACAAGTGTGTTCAGAGTGGATACAGGTGTGTGTAAGGTGTATCTGTGCAGGTGTGTGCAGAGATGTGTGCAGGATGGATACAGGTGTGTGTAAGGTAACTGTACAGGCGTGTGCAGAGGATTACAGGTGTGTGCAATGTGGTTACAGGTGTACAAGGTGGCTACAGATATGTGTAAAGTGTATCTGTACAGGTGTGTGCAGGGTGGTTACAGGTGTGTGTAAGGTGTATCTGTATAGGTGTGTACAGGGTGGTTACAGGTGTGTGTAAGGTGTATCTGTGTGTGTTAAGGTGTATCTGTACAGGTGTGTGTAAGGTGTATCTCTGTGTGGAAGATGTATTTGTACAAGTGTGTGCAGGGTGGTTACAAGTGTGTGTAAGGTGTATCTGTACAGGTATGTGCAGAGGATTACAGGTGTGTGTAAGGTGTATCTGTACAGGTGTGTGCAGAGGATATGCAGATGCGTATAACGCGTATCTGTACAGGTATGTGTAGAGGATTACAGGTGTGTGTAAGGTGTATCTGTACAGGTGTGTGCAGAGGATATGCAGATGCGTGTAACGCGTATCTGTACAGGTGTGTGCAGGGTGCATACAGGTGTAAGGTGTATCTGTGTACACCTGTACAGGTGCAGAGGACTGCAGGTGTGATTGAGTAAGGTGTACTTGTATAGGTGTGTGCAGGGTGGATACAGGTGTGTGTAAGGTGTATCTGGGTGTGTAAGGTGTATTTGTACACGTGTGTGTAGGGCGGATGCAGGTGTACAATGTGGCTACAGGTGTATGTAAAGTATGTCTGTACAGGTGTGTCTATAGGTGTGTGTGCAGGCTGTATACAGGTGTGTGTAAGGTGTGTCTGTGTGTGTAAGGTGTATCGGTACAGGTGTGTGCAGGGTGGTTACAGGTGTGTGCAAGGTGTATGTGTGTAAGGTGTATCTGTACAGGTGTGTGTAAGGCGGTTACAGGTGTGTGCAAGGTGTATCTGTGTGTGTAAGGTGTATTTGTATAGGTGTGTGCAGAGGATTACAGGTGTGTGTAAGGTGTGTGTAAGGTGTGTCTGTGTGTGTAAGGTGTGTCTGTACAGGTGTGTGCAGGGTGGTTACAGGTGTATGTAAGGTGTACAGGTGTGTGTAAGGTGTATCTGTACAAGTGTGTTCATAGTGGATACAGGTGTGTGTAAGGTGTATCTGTGCAGGTGTGTGCAGAGATGTGTGCAGGATGGATACAGGTGTGCGTAAGGTAACTGTAGAGGCGTGTGCAGAGGATTACAGGTGTGTGTAAAGTGTATCTGTGTGTGTTAAGGTGAATCTGTACAGGTGTGTGTAAGGTGTATCTCTGTGTGGAAGATGTATTTGTACAAGTGTGTGCAGGGTGGTTACAAGTGTGTGTAAGGTGTATCTGTACAGGTGTGTGCAGAGGATATGCAGATGTGTGTAAGGCGTATCTGTACAGGTGTGTCCAGGGTGGTTACAGGTGTAAAGTGTATCTGTGTACACCTGTACAGATGCAGAGGACTGCAGGTGTGATTGAGTAAGGTGTATTTGTATAGGTGTGTGCAGGGTGGATACAGGTGTGTGTAAGGTGTATCTGGGTGTGTAAGGTGTATTTGTACACGTGTGTGTAGGGCGGATGCAGGTGTACAATGTGGCTACAGGTGTATGTAAAGTATGTCTGTACAGGTGTGTCTACAGGTGTGTGTGCAGGCTGTATACAGGTGTGTGTAAGGTGTATCTGTATAGGTGTGTGCAGAGGATTACAGGTGTGTGTAAGGTGTGTGTAAGGTGTGTCTGTGTGTGTAAGGTGTGTCTGTACAGGTGTGTGCAGGGTGGTTACAGGTGTGTGCAGGGTGTATGTGTGTAAGGTGTATCTGTACAGGTGTGTGTAAGGTGGTTATAGGTGTGTGTAAGGTGTATCTGTGTGTGTAAGGTGTATCTGTACAGGTGTGTGTAAGGTGGTTACAGGTGTGTGCAAGGTGTATCTGTGTGTGTTAAGGTGTATCTTACAGGTGTGTGCAGGGTGGTTACAGGTGTATGTAAGGTGTATCTGTGTGTGTAAGGTGTATCTGTACAGGTCAGTGATGGGCAGCTCTGCAGGATGGCAGTTACAGGTTCAGGTGTACCTGCTGCTTTCAGGTACATCTGGAAGGTCTGGGTTGGTGGGACCCCAAATGAGGGAGGAGCTCAGGTGACAGGTACAGGTGACAGAAACCCTCAGGTGCCCTCCTGCCCCCAGGTCAATCCTATGAGATCCGGATGTTGGACAACAGGAAACTCGGGGAGCTGCCCGAGATCAACGGGAAGCTGGTCAAGGTGAGCAGAGAGCTCAGGTACCCCTGGGCCAGGTGTGCTCATGCCAGGGGTACCTGGGCCAGGTGTGCCCATGCCAGCCAGGTGCCCTCCAGAGCCCTGCAGCTGAGTGGGGCTGGGAGCTGGGGGAGGAGGGTGGTTCCCTTTGCCCCTTTCTGGCACAGGGAGGGGCTGCACACCTGGCCAGGTGTGTCAGGGCAGCCCCAGGTGATGTTTCCCCGTCCCCAGAGCATCTTCCGGGTGGTTTTCCACGACCGGCGGCTGCAGTACACGGAGCACCAGCAGCTGGAGGGCTGGAGGTGGAACAGACCTGGCGACAGGATCCTGGACATAGGTGAGTCTCACCTGGCTGGGGCGGCTGGGAGGTCCCAGGTGGGCCTCACCTGTGCCCCCCTCCCCTGCAGATATCCCGATGTCCGTGGGCATCATCGACCCCCGCGCGAACCCGACCCAGCTCAACACCGTGGAGTTCCTGTGGGACCCCTCCAAGAGGACCTCGGTCTTCATCCAGGTGAGCACAGGTGGGCTCTGTTCCGGATCCAGGTGAGGACATGTAGGGTCTGTCCTGCATCCAGGTGAGGACAGGTGGGCTCTGTCCTGCATCCAGGTGAGGACAGGTAGGGTCTGTCCTGCATCCGGGTGGGGGGCAGGTGGGCTCTGTCCCACACCCAGGTGGGGCACAGGTGGGCTCTGTCCCTTATCCAGGTGAGGCACAGTGTGCTCTGTCCTGCATCCAGGTGAGGACAGGTGGGCACTGCCTCACATCCAGGTGGGCTCTGTCCTGCATCCAGGTGAGGCACAGCTGGGCACTGCCTCACATCCAGGTGAGGGACAAGTGGGCAGTGCCTCACATCCAGGTGAGACACAGGTGGGCTCTGTCCCACATCCAGTTAAGGGACAGGTGGGCACTGGCTCACATCCAGGTGGGGCACAGATGGGCAGTGCCTCATATCCAGGTGAGGGACAGGGGGGTTCTGTCCACACCCAGGTGAGGCACAGTGGGCTCTATCTCACAGCCAGGTGAGGGATCTGTCCCACACCCAGGTGGGGCCCAGCCGGGCCCTGTCCCACACCCAGGTGAGGCCCAGCCGGGCCCTGTCCCTGGCTGGCTGCCCCACAGGAGGCTCACCTGTCCGCAGGTGCACTGCATCAGCACGGAGTTCACGCTGCGCAAGCACGGCGGCGAGAAGGGCGTTCCCTTCCGCGTGCAGATCGACACCTTCCGCGAGAACGAGAGCGGCGAGTACACCGAGCACCTGCACTCCGCCAGCTGCCAGATCAAGGTGTTCAAGGTACCTGAGCGCCCACCTGGGCCCACCTGGGCTCTGTCCTGCTTTGTACTGGTGCCTCTGAAAAATCCCGCCTGTAGGAGTAACAGCCCCAGCAGGTGGTGCAGGGTACAGGTGGTGCAGGGTACAGGTGGTGTAGGTGGTGCAGGTGGTGCAGGTGTAGGTGGTGCTGGTGATGCAGGTGTAGATGCTGCAGGTGATGCTGCAGGTGGGGTAGGTGGTGTAGGTGGTGCAGGTATTCAGGTGGTGCTGGTGATGCAGGTGGTGTAGGTGGTGCAGGTGATGCAGGTGATGCAGGTCATGGAGGTGGTGTAGGAGGTGCGGGTGGTGCAGATAGCAGAGGTGGTGCAGGTGGCACAGGTGGTGCAGGTGGTGTAGGTGGTGCAGGTATTCAGGTGGTGCAGGTGATGCAGGTATTCAGGTGGTGTAGCTAGTGCAGGTGGTGCAGGTGTTTAGGTGATGTAGGTGGTGCAGGTGGTGCAGGGTGCAGGTGGTGTCAGTCGTGCAGGTGGTATAGGTGGTGCAGATGCTGCAGGTGGTGCAGGTGGTACAGGTGGTGCAGGTGGTGCAGGTGTTTAGGTGGTGCAGGTGGTGTAGGTGGTGCAGGTGTTTAGGTGGTGCGGGTGGTGTCAGTGGTGCAGGTGATGCAGGTGGTGCAGTAGGTGTAGGTGGAGCAGGTGGTGCAGGTGATGTACGTGCTGCAGAGGGTGCAAGTGGTGCAGGTGATGCAGGTGGCTCACGTGGTATAGGTAGTGTAGGTGATGCAGGTGATGTAGGTGATGCAGGTGGTGTAGATGGAGCAGGTGATGCAGCTGATGCAGGTGGTGTAGGTGGTGTAGGTGATGCAGGGTGCAGGTAGAGCAGGTGGTGCAGGTGGTTCAGGTAGTGCAGGTGCAGGGAGGGGTCGTTCCCACTCAGGTCACACCTTAGGGTGCCTGTGACTCCACCCCACCTGCAGCACCCCCAGAATCTCACCTTGGCTCCTCTTTTCACACCTGTTCACCTGAGGGGTCAGTGGGGTTTGGGGTCCTGCTCTGCCCTCCCCTGCTCCACCTGGGACAGATTCCATCACCTGTGAGTGCAGGTAGAGGTGAGTTTAAGGGGATTTCTGCAGGGGTCTGCCAAGGGGAACACCTGGATACCTGTGGAGGTTTCACATCCGTGCTTCCCACGGGATTTGAGTTACAGGTGTGTTCAGGTGGTTACAGGTGTCTGCAGAGAGGTTACAGATGTACTCGGAGTTATAGGTGTGTACAATGTGGCTACAGGTGTGTTCGGGTAGTTACAGGTGGATTCAGGTGGTTACAGGTGTGTGCAGAGTGGTTACCGGTGCATTCAGGTGGTTACAGCTGTATTCAGGTGGTCACAGGTGTCTGTGGACTGTTACAGGTGTATTCAGGTGGTTACAGGTATCTCCAGGTGGTTACAGGTATCTCCAGGTGATTACAGGTGTATTCAGGTGGTTACAGGTGTATTCAGGGAGTTACAGGTGTGTTCATGTGATTACAGGTGTGTTCAGGTGGTTACAGGCGTCTCCAGGTGGTTACAGGTGTCTCTAGGTGGTTACAGGGGATTTCAAGTGGTTATAGGTGTCTTCAGGCATCTTCAGGTGGTTACAGATGTCTCCAGGTGGTTACAAGTGTATTTCAGGTGTTGCAGGTATATTCAAGTGGTTACAGGTGTCTCCAGATGGTTACAGGTGTATTCAGGTGGTTCCAGGTGGTTCCAGGTGTCTCCAGGTGGTCACACCCCTATCCCTGCAGAGGCCCTCAGGACAGGCTTCTCCCCAAACTCCTTTTCCCTGTGCCGAGCACCAGGAGAGCTGAGTCACCTGTGCCACCTGAGTCACCTGTGCCACCTGTGTGTGTCGCACACACCTATGCTACCTGTGGGTGTCCCCCACACCTGTGGGTGTCCCCACACCTGTGCCACCTGTGGGTGTCACACACACCCACCTGTGCTACCTATGAGTGTCCGCACACCTGTGCCACCTGTGGGTGTCCCCACTCCTGTACCACCTGTACCACCTGTATGGATGTCCCCACACCTGTGCCACCTGTGGGTGTCCGCACACCTGTGGATGTGCCCACATCTGAGTCACCTGTGTGTGTCCCCACACCTATGCCACTGTGGGTGTCCCCACACCTGTGGGTGTCCCCACACCTATGCCACCTGTGGGTGTCCCCACACCTGTCACACCTGTCCCTGGGCAGCCCAAAGGAGCGGACCGGAAGCAGAAGACGGACCGGGAGAAGATGGAGAAGCGAACGCCGCACGAGAAGGAGAAGTACCAGCCCTCATACGAGACCACCATCCTGACCGAGGTGAGCTCACCTGCCCACCTGCCTCACCTGGCTGCAGGCAGCAGGGCTGGGCTGCTGCCAGACCGCAGCTCAAGGTGTTCGTACCTGCCAGGCAGAACTGGGGCAGAGGAGGTGCTCTGTACCTGCAGAAGGGCTCTGGGGCCATTACTGACCTGAGCTGGGCAGGTGTGTGCAGGGCCAGGTGTGTGCAGGCCCGGGTGTGTGAGGTTGGATGTATTTGTGGGCCCAGGTGTGTGCAGGGCAAGGCCAAATGTGTGGGGCCGCAGGTGTGTGCAGGCCCAGGTGCGTGCAGATGTGTGTGTGCATTGAAGCTGTGTGCAGGTGGAGTTCCAGGTGTTTATAGGGCCAGGTGTGTGCAGGCCCAGGTGTGTGAGGTTGGATGTATGTGTGGGTCCAGGTGTGTGTAGGGCAAGGCCAGGTGTGTGGGGTTGAAGGTGTGTGCAAGGCCAGGTGCGTGCAGATGTGTGTGTGTATTGCAGCTGTGTGCAGGTGCAGCCCAGGTGAGTGCAGGTGTAGACCAGGAGTGTTCAGGTGTATGCAGGTGCAGACCAGGTGTGTGCAGGTGTGTGTGTAGTGCAGATGCAGTCCCAGGTGTGTGCAGGTACAGCCCAGTTGCGTGTGGGTGTGTGTGTGCAGTGCAGCTGTGAGCAGGTGCAGTCCCAGGTGTGTGTAGGGCCAGATATGTGCATGGTTCCAGGTGTATGCAGGTGTGTGTGTGCAGGGCAGGTGTGTCCAGCTGTGTGCAGGTACAGTCTCTGCAGTCCCAGGTGTGTGCAGATTAGTGTGGGCAGTGCAGGTGTGTGCAGGTGCAGTCCCAGGTGTGTGCAGGTATGGTACCAGGTGTGTGTGGGTCTGTGTGTGCAGTGCAGGTGTGTGCGTTTACAGTCCCAGGTGTGTGCAGGTATGGTACCAGGTGTGTGTGGGTCTGTGTGTGCAGTGCAGGTGTGTGCGTTTATAGTCCCAGGTGTGTGCAGGTGCAGTCCCAGGTGTGTGCAGGTATGGTACCAGGTGTGTGTGGGTCTGTGTGTGCAGTGCAGGTGTGTGCGTTTACAGTCCCAGGTGTGTGCAGGTGCAGCCCAGGTATGTGTGGGTGTAGACCAGGTGCGTGCAGGTACAGTTAGAGGTGTGTGCATGGTTCTAGGTGTGTGCAGGTGCAGCCCAGGTGTGTGCGTGGTTCCAGGTGTGTTCAGGTATGTGCGTGCATTGCAGGTGTGTGCAAGTGCAGCCCAGGTGTGTCCAGGTGCATACAGGTACAGCCCAGGTGTGTTCAGGTGTGTGTGGGCAGTGCAGATGTGTGTGTGTGCAGCCCAGGTGTGTTCAGGTGTGCAGGTGCAGCCCAGGTGTGTGTATGGCTTCAGGTGTGTGTGTGCAATGCAGGAGCAGTCCCAGGTGTGTTCAGGTGTGCAGGTGCAGCCCAGGTGTGTGCAGTCCCAGGTGTGTGCAGATGTGTGTGTGCGTTGCAGCTGTGTGTAGATACAGTCCCAGCTGCGTGCAGGTGCAGCCCAGGTGTGTCCAGGTGTGCTGGTGCAGCCCAGGCGTGCTCAGGTGTGTGTGTGCAGTGTAGATGTGTGCAGGTGCAGTTCCAGGTGTGCTCAGGTGTGCAGGTGCAGCCCGGGTGTGTTCAGGTGTGCGTGTGCAGTGCAGGTGCAGTTCCAGGTGTGTTCAGGTGTGTGTGTGCAGTGTAGATGTGTGCAGGTGCAGTCCCAGGTGTGCTCAGGTGTGCAGGTGCAGCCCGGGTGTGTTCAGGTGCAGCCCAGGTGTGTGCATGGCTCCAGGTGTGTGTGTGTGCAACGCAGGTGCAGCCCGGGTGTGTTCAGGTGTGAAATCCAGGTGTGTTCAGGTGTGTGTGTGCAGGGGCAGGCCAGGTGTGCTCAGATGTGTGCAGGTGCAGCCCAGGTGTGTGTGTGTGTGCAGTGTAGATGTGTGCAGGTGCAGCCCGGGTGTGTTCAGGTGTGCTCAGGTGTGTGCAGTGCAGGTGTGCTCAGGTGTGCAGGTGCAGCCCAGGTGCGTGTGTGTGCTGTGTAGATGTGTGCAGGTGCAGCCTGGGTGTGTTCAGGTGTGCTCAGGTGTGTGCAGTGCAGGTGTGTTCAGATGTGCTCAGGTGTGTGCAGTGCAGGTGTGCTCAGGTGTGCTCAGGTGTGTGCAGTGCAGGTGTGCTCAGGTGTGCTCAGGTGTGCAGGTGCAGCTCAGGTGTGTGTGTGCAGTGTAGATGTGTGCAGGTGCAGCCCAGGTGTGTGTGTGTGCAGTGTAGATGTGTGCAGGTGCAGCCCGGGTGTGCTCAGGTGTGTGCAGTGCAGGTGTGCTCAGGTGTGCTCAGGTGTGCAGGTGCAGCTCAGGTGCCCCTGAGCTCACCTGCCGTGCCCGCAGTGCTCGCCCTGGCCCGAGGTCACCTACGTGCCCAACGCGCCCTCGCCCGGCTTCAACAGCTCCCACAGCAGCTTCTCCATCGGGGACGGGTGAGCGGCACTGGGCATACTGGGAGTGCTGGAACTGGGAATACTGGGAGTGCTGGGGGTGCCAGACTGGGAGCACTGGGAGTGCTGGGAGTACTGGACTGGGAGCACTGGGAATTGGGAGTACTGGGAATTGGGAGCACTGGGAATTGGGAGTACTGAACTGGGAGTACTGGGAATTGGGAGTACTGGGAATTGGGAGCACTGGGAATTGGGACTGGGAGTGCTGGAACTGGGAGCACTGGGAATTGGGAGTACTGGGAATTGGGATTACTGGACTGGGAGTACTGGGAATTGGGAGCACTGGGAATTGGGAGTACTGGGAATTGGGAGCACTGGGAATTGGGACTGGGAGTGCTGGGAATTGGGAGTACTGGACTGGGAGTACTGGACTGGGAGCACTGGGAATTGGGAGTACTGGGAATTGGGAGTGCTGGGAATTGGGAGTGCTGGGAATTGGGAGTACTGAACTGGGAGTACTGGGAATTGGGAGTACTGGGAATTGGGAGTACTGGACTGGGAGCACTGGGAGTGCTGGGAGTACTGGACTGGGAGTACTGGGAATTGGGAGTACTGGGAATTGGGAGTACTGGGAATTGGGACTGGGAGTGCTGGAACTGGGAGCGCTGGGAGTCGGGGGGTGGGTCGGACCGGGGGGATGGCACCAGTGCCACCCCAGTGTCATCCCAGTGACCCCATTGTCATCTCACCGTCATCCCAGTAAGCCCAGTGCCATCCCACTATCACCCCTGTGCCACCCCAGTGACACCAGTGCCATCACAGTGTCCCCAGTGTCCCAGTGTCCCCAGTGCCCCGTGTCCCTCTGTCCCAGTGTCCCAGTGACTGTGTCCCTCTGTCCCCAGCAGCGGGTCCCCGAGCCACCAGCCCGACCCCCCCGCGCCCCTGGCTGACGTAAGTACCTGCCCAGGTACCTGCCCAGGTACACCTGGGGGTCCCACAGGGGACACTTGGGGTCACCTGCACACACCTGGGAGACCTGGGGGGAATTCCCACCTGTGCTGGCCCACCCTGAGCTCACTTGTGCCTCAGCACTTCCACACTTCCACATCACCTGGAGACATTTCCAAGTCACCTCTGAGGTCATCACCTCCTCCCACCTTCCCAGGGGTTCATTTCCCACCTGTACTGGCCCACCAGGGCTCACCTGTGTCCTACATCCAGGTGAGGGACAGGTGGGCTCTGTGGGAACACTTCCACATCACCTGGAGACATTTCCAGTCCCACCTGCCCAGGGTTTCAATTCCCACCTGTGCTGGCCCACCCTGAGCCCACCTGAGCTCACCTATGTCCTATATCCAAGTGAGGCACAGGTGGGCTCTGTTCCACACGCAGGTGAGGGACAGGTGGGTTTTGTGGTAACACTTCCACATCACCTGGAGACATTTCCAGGTCCCAGGTCCCACCTGCCCAGGGGTTCATTCCCACCTGTGCTGGCCCACGCTGGGCTCACCTGGCAGCACCTGTGCCCCTGGCTGGCCAGGCAGGTCACCTGGCAGCACCTGTGTCCCCCCAGACGCTGCTGCCCACCTGGAGCCCGCAGGAGGCTCAGCAGTGGCTGCACCGCAACCGCTTCTCCACCTTCTCACGGCTCTTCAGGAACTTCTCAGGTGAGTTCTGCCCTCACCTGGGCCGGGTCACCTTCCCTCGCCTGGGCTGGGTTTCCTCCCCTGGGTCGGGTCACCTTCCCTCACCTGGGCAGGGTCACCTCCTTTCACCTGGGCTGGGTTACCTCAGCTGGACAGGGTCACCTCACCTGGGCTGGGTCCCCCCCTCTCACCTGGGCGGGGTCACCCCCTCTCACCATTTGGGGTGAATTTAGGGCACATACGAGGTGAATCTGTCTGAATTTGGGGTGAGTTTGGAGTGAATTTGGGATGAATTTTGGGGTGAATTTTGGGGTGAATTTGGGGTGAATTTTGGTGTGAATCTGGGTGAATTTGGGGGTGAATCTAGGGCAACTCTGGGGTGAATTTGGGGTGAATCTGGAGTGAATTTGGGATGAATTTTGGGGTGAATTTGGGGGGTGAATCTAGGGTGAATTTTGGGATGAATTTGGGGTGAATTTTAGGGTGAATCTGGAGTGAATTTTGAGGTGAATTTGGGGTTGAATTTTTGGTGAATCTGGGGTGAATTTTGGGGTGAAGTTGGGTAAATTTAGGGTCAATTTGGGGTGAATCTGGAGTGACTGGGGTGAATCAGGTGAATTTGGGGGTGAATCTGGGATGAATTTGGGGGTGAATTTTGGCGTGAATCTAGAGCAACTCGGGTGAATTTGAGATTAATTTGGGATGAATTTGGGATGAACCTGGGTGAATTTTGGGGTGACTCTGGGTGGATTTGGGGCTTTCCCAGGGGCAGATCTGCTGAAGCTGACACGGGAGGATGTGATCCAGATCTGTGGCCCCGCTGACGGCATCCGGCTCTTCAACGCCCTCAAGGGCAGGTGGGGCTCACCTGAGGGGCCTGGGACACACCTGGGGGGGCCAGGATTGACCTGGGGGGGTGGTTGGGGTCACCTGGGGGGGTGGGACACACCTGGGGGGGGGCTGGGACACACCTTGGGGGGGGTCAGGAGTCACTTGAGGGAGCTGGGATTCACTTGGCCCAGGTTTTTCCCATCCTAGTCAGGAATTTAGAGGAACTTTGGGGATGGAAGTCCAGGTTGGAAAGAGGAATTGGGGATTGGGAATTAGGGATTAGGGATTAGGAATTGGGAATTGGGGATTGGAAATTATGGATTAGGAATTGGGGATTAGGGATTGGAAATTGAGAACTGGAGATTAGGAATTGGGAGTTAGGAATTAGGGATTGGGAATTGGGAATTAGGGATTAAGGATTGGGAATTGAGAATTAGGAATTAGGAATTGGGAATTGGGGATTGGAAATTATGGATTAGGAATTGGGGATTAGGGATTGGAAATTGAGAACTGGAGATTAGGAATTGGGAGTTAGGAATTAGGGATTGGGAATTGGGAATTAGGGATTAAGGATTGGGAATTGAGAATTAGGAATTAGGAATTGGGAATTGGGGATTGGAAATTATGGATTAGGAATTGGGGATTAGGGATTGGAAATTGAGAACTGGAGATTAGGAATTGGGAGTTAGGAATTAGGGATTGGGAATTGGGAATTAGGGATTAAGGATTGGGAATTGGGAATTAGGAATTGGGAATTGGGGATTGGAAATTATGGATTAGGAATTGGGGATTAGGGATTGGAAATTGAGAACTGGAGATTAGGAATTGGGAGTTAGGAATTAGGGATTGGGAATTAGGGATTAAGGATTGGGAATTGGGAATTAGGAATTAGGAATTGGGAATTGGGGATTGGAAATTATGGATTAGGAATTGGGGATTAGGGATTGGAAATTGAGAACTGGAGATTAGGAATTGGGAGTTAGGAATTAGGGATTGGGAATTGGGAATTAGGGATTAAGGATTGGGAATTGGGAATTAGGAATTGGGAATTGGGGATTGGAAATTATGGATTAGGAATTGGGGATTAGGGATTGGAAATTGAGAACTGGAGATTAGGAATTGGGAGTTAGGAATTAGGGATTGGGAATTGGGAATTAGGGATTAAGGATTGGGAATTGAGAATTAGGAATTAGGAATTGGGAATTAGGGATTGGGAATTACAAATTGGGAATTACAAATTGGGAATTAGGGGTTCTTTGAGTTTGAGACTCCAGGACTGGAGCCCCAGGCCAGGAGCTCCTGCTGCTCCAGGTGCTGTCTCCACCTGGGACCTGCCCAGAAGGTTCCCAAAGGGGCTGCGTGTTCCTCACACCTTGCCCTAAAAATCAGGGGTTGGACACACCTGGAGCATTTGGGAGGATGTGAGGGACAGAGGGCCCAGGTGGGAATGGCCGAGGAGCATCTCAGGTACCTGCCAGGGACAGGGGAGCACCTGCAGGTGGGAATTCCAGAGGAGCATCCTCAGACACCTGATGGGGACAGGGGAGCTCCTCCAGGTGGAAATGGCTGAGGAGCATCATCAGATACTTGACAGGGACAGAGTGTCCAGGTGGGAGTGGCTGAGGAGCATCTCAGGTACCTGACAGGACCAGAGTGTCCAGGTGGAAATTCCAGGGAAGCATCATCAGGTACCTGCCAGGGACAGGTGTTAGGGTGGGAATTCTCAGGTGTGAATGTCTGAGGAGCATCCTCAGGTACCTGACAGAGACAGATTGTCCAGGTGTGAATCTCTGAGGAGCATCTCAGGTACCTGACAGGGACAGGGGACCCCCTCCAGGTGGGAATTCCAGGGAAGCACCATCAGACACCTGGCAGGGACAGGGAGCTTCTCCAGGTGGGAATGTCTGAGGAGCATCATTAGATACTTGACAGAGTGTCCAGGTGGGAATTCCAGGGAAGCGTCCTCAGGTACCTGCCAGAGACAGGGTTAGGGTGGGAATTGCCAGGTGGGAATTCCAGAGGAGCATCCTCAGGTACCTGACAGGGACAGGGAGCTTCTCCAGGTGGGAATGGCTGAGGAGCATCTCAGGTGCCTCAGGTGGCAATTCCAGGGAAGGCTGACCAGGGTCAGTGAGGGGACGCCTGGAGCTCAGGTGGGAGCTCACAGGGGTTGAGATGGGCTCACCCAGCTGCTCCAGGGCACACCTGGGGCTCAGGTGGGCACAGCCCGGGGGTTGGGATGGGCTCCCCCATCTCCCCCTGGGGACACCTGGGGCTCAGGTGGGAGCTCACAGGGGTTGGGACGAGCTCCTGACACAGCCCAGGGGTTGGGATGGGCTCCCCCAGCTCCCCCTGGGGACACCTGTCAGGGGAGGGCAGGGCAGGCAGGGGCAGCCCCAGGTGACCCTCACCTGTCCCAGGATGGTGCGGCCCCGCCTGACCATCTACGTGTGCCAGGAGTCGCAGCAGGTGAGGGAGCCCCAGCACGAGCACGAGGACGGCGACGGAGGCAGCGGCACCTTCTTTGGTGAGGGGGGCAGGGGGCTCACCTGGGGGGTGGGAGCTCACCTGGGGGGGTGGAACTCACCTGGGGGGTGGGAGCTCACCTGGGGGGGTGGGAGCTCACCTGGGGGGTGGAACTCACCTGAGGGGTGGGAGCTCACCTGGGGGGGTGGGAGCTCACCTGGGGGGGTGGGAGCTCACCTGGGGGGGCAGGGGGCTCACCTGGGGTTGTGGGAGCTCACCTGGGGGGGTGGAACTCACCTGGGGGGTGGAACTCACCTGGGGGGTGGGAGCTCACCTGGGGGGTGGGAGCTCACCTGGGGGGGTGGGAGCTCACCTGGGGGATGGGGGCTCACCTGGGGGGTGGGAGCTCACCTGGGGGGGTGGGAGCTCACCTGGGGGGATGGAACTCACCTGGGGGGGCTGGGGGCTCAGCTGGGGGGGTGGGAGCTCACCTGGGGGGTGGGGGCTCAACTGGGGAGGGTAGAGAGCACACCTGGGGACGTGGGGGAATTCCTGTCCTGCTGGGCACAAACCCACCTGAACAGTGCAGGTGCTGCCGCTCAGGGACACTGGGAGGTTTGTGGGGACAGGGGTGGAAATGCCACACAGGGCACGGTGACAGGGCACGGTGACAGGACAGGGGTGACAGACAGGAGATTGGTGACAAACAGGACACAGTGCCACACAGGACATGCTGACAGATAGGACACGGGTGACAGACAGGACACAGGTGACAGACAGGACACAGGTGACAGACAGGGCATGGGTGAGAGGACACAGTGCCAGGTCACAGGTGACAGACGGGATGACAGGGGTGACAGGACACGGTGCCAGGTGTGTCACAGGTGACAGACAGGGCACAGTGACAGGACACGGGTAATGGGCAGGACACGGTGCCAGGCAGGTCCCTGTTAGGAGCACGGCAGTGCCCAGCCCAGGTGGCCATGGTGGCACACCTGGGCAGGTGTGGCTGTGCTGTCAGGTGTTCCGTGCCCGCAGTGTGCCACACCATGTACCTGGAGGAGCTGGCACAGCTGTTCTGGGTGACAGAGAGGACAGGGGTGCCAGGCAGGACACAGGTGACAGGACACAGGTGACAAACAGGTCACAGTGCCAGGGAGGTCATTGTGCCAGGCAGGACACGGTGACAGACAGGTGCCTGTTCTGAGTGCAGCTGTGCCCAGCCCAGGTGTGGCTGTGCTGGCACACCTGGCAGGTGTAGCTGTGCCCGCAGTGTACCACGCCGTGTACCTGGAGGAGCTGGCACAGCTATCAGGTGTGGCTGTGCTGTGCTGGCACAGCTGGGCTCACCTGCCGGGTGCCCTGTGCCCGCAGTGTACCACGCCGTGTACCTGGAGGAGCTGACGGCGGCCGAGCTGGCAGAGAAGCTGGCACAGCTGTTCCGGGTGCCCGCCCAGCACATCCAGCACATCTACAAACAGGGCCCCACGGGCATCCACGTGCTGGTCAGCGACCAGGTAACCTCACCTGCCCAGGTAATGCCCACCTGGCCCAGGGAATGCCCACCTGGCTCAGGTAACCCCACCTGCCCCAGGTAACCCCACCTGCCCCACGGGCACACCTGGCACCAACCAGGTAATGCCCCCTTCCCCCACGGGCATCCACATGATGGTAAGCGGCCAGGTAACCCTGCCTGGCCCAGGTAACCCCCACCTGCCCCAGGGAATGCCCATCTGGCAGTGCCAGGTAACTCCCACCTGCCCCATGAGCATCCATGTGCTGCTCAGCGACCAGGTAACCTCACCTGCCCCAGGGAATGCCCACCTGCCCCAGGGCACACCTGGCACCAACCAGGTAATGCCCACCTGCCCTGGTAATGCCCACCTGCCCCAGGTAATGCCCACCTGCCTCACAAGCACACTTGGCAGCACCAGGTAATGCCCACCTGCCCCAGGGCACACCTGGCAGCAATCCCCCTTCCCCAGGGCACACCTGGCAGTGCCAGGTAATGCCCACCTGCCCCAGGTGACCCTCACGTGCCCCAGATAAGGCCCACCTGCCCCAGGTAATGCCCCCCTGCCTCACAAGCACACCTGGCAGCACCAGGTAATGCCCCCCTGTCCCAGGGCACACCTGGCAGCACCAGGTAACCCTCACCTGCCCCAGGTAACCCCACCTGCCCCACAGGAACACCTGGCACCAACCAGGTAACCCTCACCTGCCCCAGGTAATGCCCCCAGTCCCACAGGCACACCTGGCAGTGCCAGGTAATGCCCACCTGCCCCAGGGCACACCTGGGGGCAGCATCACCTGTGCAGGTGCTGGGAAGGGCCCCAATCAATGAAATGTTCCTGGCTGGTGCTTCCCGAGCTCCCACCTGAGCTCCCACCTGGGCACCTCCCGCCCTTTGGAACCCAATTTTTCCCCAAAAAGCCCTAAATCGGAGCTGTCTGGGGTTTGTTCCAGATGATCCAGAACTTCCAGGATGAATCCTGCTTCGTCCTGGACACCCTGAAAGGTGTGTGAGTACCTGGGCTCTGCTGGGCCACACGCGAGGCACAGGTGTGACTCCTCACACACCTGTGTGCCACCCCTGGCCCCTCCCAGCTCCCCTCACCTGTCCTGGGCTTCCCTTGCAGCCGAGACCAATGACAGCTACCACATCATCCTGAAATAGGGGCAGCTGAGGGACAGGTGAGGAGCACCTGCGGCCTCTCAGCACACCTGGACACCCTCCACGAGGACACAGCAGAGATTTGGGAACCCCAGGTGTGCTCACCTGGCCATCCCCCCTCGCAATGAACTCCTGGACACCTTCTGGAGAGCTCCCAGGTGTGGTCATCTGGCCCACCACCCTCCAAAGGAACACCTGGAGAGCCCCCAGGTGTGCTCACCTGGCCACCACCCTCCAAAGGAACACCTAGAGAGCCCGCAGGTGTGGTCACCTGGCCACCCCTCCCTCAAAAAGAACACCTGGAAAGCCTCTGGACACCCCCCCAGGTGTGCTTACCTGGCCACCATCCCCGAAAGGAACACCTGGAGAGCCCCCAGGTGTGCTCACCTGGCCACCCCTCCCTCAAAAAGAACACCTGGAAAGCCTCTGGACACCCCCCCAGGTGTGGTCACCTGTCCACCCCCCCTCGCAATGAACGCCTGGAGACCCCCCAGGTGTGGTCACCTGGCCACTCCCCTCACAGGGAACACCTGGAAACCGTTTGGGGACCCCCCCCCAGATGTTGTTACCTTGCCACTCTCCTCGAAAAGAACACCTGAAAACCTTCTGGAGAAACCCCAGGTGTGGTCACCTGCCCACGCCCCTCACAGGGAACACCTGGAGATCCCCCAGGTGTGGTGACCTGGCAGCCCTGCCCACAGGTGCCTCCTGGCACGGACAAGCTGCTGCTCCCCTGCTGCAGCTCTGGGGCACCAGGTGTGCTCCCACCTGGCACAGGTGTTGCCTCCAGGTGGGTGCAGGTGCGATCTCGTGAGGTCATCAAGAATTCCGGATTTAATTATGGAAAATTGGAGGATAAAGGGATAACTGGGGGGGGGGTGGGGGGAGGGCAGGGGGCATTGCTGGGTGTTTTTGGGGAGAAAAGCAAAGATTTGGCTCTTTCTGCGGAACGTGTGCAGTGATTGAAGCGGCTCTGGGCAGGTGTCCAGGTGAGGGATGTGCCCAGGGGTGGGAGGTGATTCCCCAGGTCCCTCAGATCTGGATGCTCCAGGTGATACCAGCTCAGCTCAGCCCATCAGGTGTTTCAGGTAAACAAAAACAGGAAAAAAAGACAATAAAAGCCAAGGATTTGATTAAATAAAGCCGGGGCGGGATCCAGGTGTGGCAGGTGCTGGCTCAGGTGACATCTGGGACAGTCTGACAGTGCAGGGGAGCAGCACCACCCCAGGACTGAGCAGCACCCCCAGAATCACCCCAAACATCTCCCCAAAACCATCCCCAGGACCACACAAAAATCACTCAAAACCACCCCCAGGAAATACCCAAAATCAGCCCCAAACCATCCCAGAATCACCCCCAAACCACCCCAAAATCACCTCCAAAAATCTGCCAGATCACACAAAAATCACTCAAAACCACACCTGAGAAATCCCCCAAAATCACCCCCAAACCATCCCAAAACCACCCCCAAATAATCCCCAAAAGCAGCCCCAAACTACCCCAAAATCACCTCCAAAAATCCCCCAAGACCACACAAAAATCACTCAAAACCACCCCCAGGAAATACCCAAAATCACCCCCAAACCATCCCAAAACCACCCCCAAATAATCCCCAAAATCAGCCCCAAACTACCCCAAAATCACCTCCAAAAATCCCCCAAGACCACACAAAAATCACTCAAAGCCACCCCCAAGTAGTCCCCAAAATCACTCCCAAACCACCCCAAAACCACCCCCAAGAAATCCCCAAAATCACTCCCAAACCACCCCAAAATCTCCCAGATCACCTCAGGATGGTCCCGCAATCACCTTGAAATATCCCTGAATCTTTCCTCTAAATTACCCCCTCACCACCCAAAATTACCCAAAAATCATCCCAAACGGATCACCCCAAATAATCTCAAATTCATCCCCAAACTACCTCAAATTCATTCCCAAACTACCCCAAATCATCTCAAATTCATCCCTAAATCACCTCAAATTCATCCCGAAATTACCCCAAATCACCTCAGATTCATTCCCAAATCCCCCCAGATTACCCCAAATTCATCTCCAAGTCCCCCAAAATTACCCCCAATTCATCCCCAAATTACCCCAAATCACCTCAAATTACCCCAAATTCATCCCCAAGCCCCCCATGCCCAGGGGGTGTCAGGGCTGGAGCACCCCAAGGTTGCTCCTGGCTCAGGTGGGACACACCTGGAGTGGGGGGAGCGCCCTCATTTGCAGGTTGTACCTGGGATTGCACCTGGAAAAGGTGGGGGGGACACGGGGGGTGTTTGATCCTTTAATTCCCTTTCCTTGGATCCCTTAATTCCCCTTTCTTTGGATCCTTTAATTCCCTTTTTGATCCTTCAATTCCTTTTCCTTGGACCCTTCAATTCCCTTTTTGAGCCTTTAATTCCCTTTCCTTGGATCCTTTAATTCCCCTTTCCTTGGATCCTTCAATTCCCTTTCCTTGGATCCTTTAATTCCCTTTCCTTGGATCCTTCAATTCCCTTTCCTTGGATCCTTTAATTCCCTTTCCTTGGATCCTTTAATTCCCCTATTGATCCTTTAATTCCCTTTCCTTGGATGCTTTAATTCCCTTTCCTTGGATCCTTTAATTCCCCTTTTGATCCTTCAATTCCCTTTCCTTGGATCCTTTAATTCCCTTTCCTTGGATCCCTTAATTCCCCTTTCTTTGGATCCTTTAATTCCCTTTTTGATCCTTCAATTCCCTTTCCTTGGACCCTTCAATTCCCTTTTTGAGCCTTTAATTCCCTTTCCTTGGATCCTTTAATTCCCCTTTCCTTGGATCCTTCAATTCCCTTTCCTTGGATCCTTCAATTCCCTTTCCTTGGATCCTTTAATTCCCCTATTGATCCTTTAATTCCCTTTCCTTGGATCCTTTAATTCCCTTTCCTTGGATCCTTTAATTCCCCTTTTGATCCTTCAATTCCCTTTCCTTGGATCCTTTAATTCCCTTTCCTTGGATCCTTTAATTCCCCTATTGATCCTTTAATTCCCTTTTCCGTGGATCCTTCAATTCCCTTTCCTTGGATCCTTCAATTCCCTTTCCTTGGATCCTTTAATTTCCCTTTCCTTGGATCCTTCAATTCCCCTTTTGATCCTTTAATTCCCTTTCCTTGGATCCTTCAATTCCCTTTCCTTGGATCCTTCAATTCCCTTTTTGATCCTTCAATTCCCTTTCCTTGGATCCTTCAATTCCCTTTCCTTGGATCCTTTAATTCCCCTTTTGATCCTTTAATTCTCCTTTCCTTGGATCCTTCGATTCCCCTTTCCTTGGATCCTTCAATTCCCTTTCCTTGGATCCTTTAATTTCCCTTTCCTTGGATCCTTCAATTCCCCTTTTGATCCTTCAATTCCCTTTCCTTGGATCCCTTAATTCCCCTTTCCTTGGATCCTTTATTTCCCCTTTTGATCCTTTAATTCCCCTTTTGATCCTTTAATTCCCTTTCCTTGGATCCTTCAATTCCCCTTTTGATCCTTCAATTCCTTTTCCTTGGATCCTTCAATTCCCCTTTTGATCCTTTAATTCCCTTTTCCTTGGATCTTTTGATTCCCCTTCCTTGGATCCTTTAATTCCCCTTTCCTTCGATCCTTCAATTCCCTTTCCTTGGATCCTTCAATTCCCCTTTTGATCCTTCAATTCCCTTTCCTTGGATCCTTCAATTCCCCTTCCTTGGATCCTTCGATTCCCTTTCCTTGGATCCTTCAATTCCCCTTTTGATCCTTCAATTCCCCTTTTGATCCTTTAATTCCCCTTTCCTTGGATCCTTCAATTCCCCTTTTGATCCTTCAATTCCCTTTCTTTGGATCCTTCAATTCCCTTTCCTCGGTCAGTGACTCCCAGGTGTGTTCTCAGTTCTGCCCCCAGACTCCAACCCCAGCTGAGGGCACAAAGGCAGCAGTGATCAGTGGAGGGAAGAAGAATCTAAATAAACAGAATAGCAAAATTGGTAAAAAAGGTACAGAAGAGCCTGAGGGTCCCAGCAGAAATTAACCCTGTCCTGGCCACAACCAGGGCGTTCCCCACCCCTTACTGCAGTCGATCCACACCATTCCTTATCCCACAGCTTGCACTCACCCTCTATTCTGCACCATCCCTTATCTCACACCTTGCATTTGCCCTTTACACAATCCATGTCATTTCTTATCCCAAACCTTGCACTTACCCTTTATTCTACACTGTCCACATTAATTCCTTATCCCACACCTTGCACTCACCCTTTACGCCATCCACATCACTCCTTATCCCATGACTTGCATTTACCTTTTATTCTATACCATCCACATAAATCCTTATCCCAAACCTTGCACTCACCCTTTATTCTACGCTGTCCAAATTCTTTATCCCACACCTTGCATTTACTCTTTATTCTACACTGTCCACACCATTCCTTATCCCAAACCTTGCACTGGTTCTTTATTCTGCACCATCCACGTCATTCCTTAACACAAACCTTGCACTCCTCCTTTACTCCATCCACATAATTCCTTGCACTCACCCTTTTTTCTGCACCACTCATTATCCCACACCTTGCACTGGTCATTTTTTCTGCACCTTGCATTTATTTTATTTTTCTGCACACCTTGCATTTACTCTTTATTCTACACTGTCTGCACCACTCCTTATCCCATACCTTGCACTCATCCTTTTTTCTGCACCATCCACACCATTCCTTATCCCAAACTTTGTTCTCATCTTTACATCATCCACTTAATTCCTTATCCTACACCTTGCACTGGTCCCTTTTTCTGCACCATTTCTGGTTCCACACCTTGCATTCACCTTTTATTCTGCACCATCCATGTCATTCCTTATCCCAAACCTTGCACTCACCCTTTACACTATCCATGTAATTCCTTATCCCACACCTTGCACTGGTCCTTTATTCTGCACCATTGCCCTGGTTTAGGGCAGATTTGGGATAAAACCTCCAAAAGGGGCCCCTCCAGCAAGCAAACCCACACAGCCCCTCTCCCCAACGAGTTTGGGAAGGATTCCCTGGAGAGAAGTGGAAAGAACCTGTTTATTTAACAGGTAAAACACCCCCCAGCACACAGAACCTGTTTATTTAACAGGCACAGCACCCCCAGCACACAAAATGAGCAATACCAGGTATTACAGTGACCTGATGAGGTCTCAGGGTGAGGGAAGTGGACAAGAATCTTAGTTCATGATCAGAAGGCTGGATTTATTGATCTATGATATATAACACATTATAACTACACTAAAAAGAATAAGGAGAGAAGTTGCAGAGGCTGCTAAGCTAAGAATAGCATAGTAAAGAAAGAATAACAAAGTTCTGTGTCCAGCTGAAAGCAAGGACAAACTCTCCTTGTGAGTGGTTAGCAAATCCAAACACTCACAGAAGCCCAATCACCGCTGCACCTGTTGCATTCCACACCAGCCAATAACAATTGTTTACATTCTTCTTCTGGGGCCTCAGCTTCCCAGAAGATGAACAAATCCCAAAGAAAGGATTTCTATGGAAAAATGTCTGCGACAACCAGGTGACACCGCTCTGTCACCACTCTGAAAAAGATGCCAAATTCAGAAAGTCTCTCCTGGGGTGGTCGCTCTGTAATCAGTGCCTCCTGTGCTGGGGTAGCTGCTGCAGCCGCAAGGTGCAAACTCTCGGTGTTTCCCAGGTCCCAGTCCAGAGCAGGTTTGAGTAGGTCCAAAAAAGGGAAAGGAGAAACAGTCCAGGGAAAATTCGGACTGCTTAGCTAAACTAACTAATGAGCAGAAGCAAAAAGCAAGAGCAAAGCAGGAGCAAAGCAAAAAGCAAAAGCAGCACTCATGTACTGTCCTATCTCTGTGTCCTGCCAGCCGTGGGGCAGTGGCTGAGAGCAAAACCAAAACAAACCATTCGCTCTTCAGAGCCAGTCTGTGAAGGCACAGAACATGATATCCAGCATGAACAGAACACAGGAATGGGGATATAAGCATCATAAGGTCACCCTAGGACAACCAGCCACATCATTCCTTATCTTACACCTTGGACTCATCCTTTACACCATCCACACCATTCCTTATCCCAAACTTTGCACTCATCTTTACACCATCCATGTCATTCCTTATCCCACACCTTGCACTCACCCTTTAGTCTACACTGTCCACACCATCCCTTATCCCACATCTTGCATTTACCCTTTATTTTACTCCATCCACACCATTCCTTATCCCATACCTTGCACTCACCCTTTATTCTGTACCATCCACACCATTCCTTATCCCAAACCTTGGCATTTACCCTTTATTCTACACCATCCACACCATCCCTTATATCACACCTAGCACTCATTTTTACACCATCTACACCATTCCTTATCCCAAACTTTGCACTCATCCTTTATTCTGCACCATTCACATAATTCCTTATCTCACACCTTGCACTCACCCTTTATTCTGCACCACCCACTCTATTCCTTATCCCTTGCACTCATCCTTTACTCCATCCACACCATTCCTTATCCCACAGCTTGCATTTACTCTTTATTTTACACCATCCTCACCATCCCTTATATCACACCTTGCACTCATCTTTACACCATTCACACCATTCCTTATCCCACACCTTGCACTCATCCTTTATTCTACACCATCCATGTAATTCCTTATCCCAAACCTTGCACTCGCCCTTTACTCTGCACCATCCCTTGTCTCACACCTTGCATTTACCCTTCATACTGCACCGTGTCATTCCTTATCCCATACCTTGTGCTCACCCTTTACACGATCCACGCCGTCTCTTATCCTAAACTTTGCATTTACTCTTTATTTTACACCATCCATACCATTCCTTATCCTACACCTTGCACTCATCTTTACACCACCCACACCATTCCTCATCCCAAACCTTGGCATTTACCATTTATTTTACACCATCCATTCCATTCCTTATCCCAAACTTTGCATTTACCCTTTATTTTGCTCCATCCACACCATTCCTCATCCCAAACCACGTCCTCACCCATTTCCTGCACCACCCACCCCTGCCCAGGTTCCACCACATTCCAGCTGTACCCACATTTCACACACAGCAGGAGCTCCATCTCTTCAGTCCCCAATGTGCGTTGAGGTCAGTCAGTCCTGGCTGTCCGTGTGTCCATCCACAAAAGGGCTGCTGTGCCCAGAGCTCCCAGCTGGAGCTGCCCATCCTCATCCTCATCTTCATCCTCATCCTCACAGCACGGTCACCCCCAGCCAGCAGTGTCAGAAATCCAAGCAACCCCGACAAAGGGGGCAAAGAGGATGAGGAGAACTCCATCTTATCAGAAGGCCAATTAATTTGTCTCGGTTTGGAAAGACAGGTGCCTGCTAAGGAAGGCAGGAGCCTCCCCTGAAATGGAGAATGTAAACCCTCCCCACCTCTCTGAATTGCTATAAATTTTAAATTAAGGGGCTCTCAGGCAAAAAAAATACGGGACCAGGGAATAACAGTTCTTTAACAGGGAAAAAAAAAAAAAAAAAAAAAAAAAAAAAAAGATAAAATAAACAATGCACAGTGAACTAAAACAACACTGACAGAGTCAGAACTCAACCTGACACCCTGTGGGTCAGGCTGTTGGCGGCAGTCCCATTGGAATTGTGGCTCAGCCCTCCTGCAGTGTCAGGGGTGGTTCTGCTGGAGCAGGGATCCTGTAGAAAGGTGCAATCCCTCCCTCTGAAGATCCAGTGGAAGAAGAGGCAGCTGCTGCTCCTCTGGGAAATCCAGTGGAGAAGCCGTGCTGGTGTTCCAGAACCTCCAGATTATATCTGGGTAGCAATGTTTGAAACCTCAGATCGTATCCGGGTAGGAATGTTTGAAATCTCAGATTGTATCCAGGTAGGAATGTTTGAAATCTCAGATTGTATCTGGGTAGGAATGTTTGAAATCTCAGATCGTATCCAGGTAGGAATGTTTGAAATCTCAGATTACATCCAGGTAGAAATGTTTGAAATCTCAGATTGTATCCAGGGAGGAATGTTTGAAATCTCAGATTGTATCTGGGTAGGAATGTTTGAAATCTCAGATTGTATCCAGGTAGGAATGTTTGAAATCTCAGATTACATCCAGGTAGAAATGTTTGAAATCTCAGATTGTATCTGGGTAGGAATGTTTGAAATCTCAAATTGTATCCAGGTAGGAATGTTTGAAATCTCAGATTGTATCTGGGTAGGAATGTTTGAAATCTCAGATTGTATCCAGGTAGGAATGTTTGGCTCCTCCTTCTGTGCTCACATCTCCCAGTGGGATGATGGAATTTTATCAGCCATGCAGGGACACTCAGTGGCCCATGAACAGAAGATAATTAATAATTAATGGCCCATGAACAGGAGATATCTCCTCGAGGGACGATTGGTTGTGACAGACATAAAGAAAACTGCCCCATGAACAGAAGATAACTGCCCCACCTCTGACAGATGGGAATTGAACACCTGAGACACTTCTGTGAGCACCAGCCGAGGTCTCAGTCCCTCCAGCCCTCTCTGTGCCATCCAGGTGACACCACAGGTGACACCACAGGCGACACCACAGGTAACACCACAGGTGACACCACAGGTGACCTCTGTCTGAGGTGACTCTGGGGTGTCCCCTCTCTCTGGAGCTGCTCCCAACAGCAGAGACTGGCCCATGCTGGAGGGACAGGGGACATTTCCTAATCTGGGTGAGACTTTTGACTCTGCCCAAGGTCTTGGAGTGTCCTCCACAGCCGAGGTCAGTGGGGAGGAACAAGGATGGTCCCCCGTGGTGCCAGGGCTGGGGACTCACCTGAGGCAGTGTCTGCTCTGCTGCCTCCATTGGCACCACTGACAGGAAGCTGGGGCAGGGTGACAGAGCTCTGGAAACTTCCAGAACCTGGGCTCCACCCACGGAACTGCTCCAGAGAAGCTTCCAGAGCCTGGATCCTGGGCTCCATCCTGGGAACTGCTCCAGAGAACCTTCCAGAGCCTGGATCCTGGGCTCCAACCAAAGAGATGCTCCAGAGAAGCTTCCAGAGCCTGGATCCTGGGCTCCATCCTGGGAACTGCTCCAGAGAACCTTCCAGAGCCTGGATCCTAAGATCCACCCTGGGAACTGCTTGAGAGAGAAACTTCCAGATCCTGGGTTCCACCCAGACCCACAGGAATTGATGCAGAGAACCTTCCAGAGCCTGGATCTTGGGCTTGGGAGGGCCCTACTTCCTCCTCATCCCTCACTGAGTGACCCACTCTGCTCTTGGATTTCTTCTTGTGAAAAATGTGTCTTTTATGATTGGCTTTTTGCAAATATTAAAATGAATATTATATGTGTTGTGTTAGAAAGTGATGCTGTAATCATTTTCTTAAGTAGTATGTTAAATAGAGTTTAGGTTATAACATAATGTTAAGATAGAAACTGTGCTGATTAAGATATGTTTTTAGAGAGGAATGAGGTACTTGCACTGAGATAGCAGCCACAGGACACTGAAATCTTTCGGAGAATTTATTGCTCTCTTCTCAAGTTCTTCCCACCTTGACCATCAGGATTCAGAGGAAGAAGCTGACACTGCCCAGACACAATCCTGTGTTTGAATGGAATTTATGCATCATGGATGAGGTGTATGAGTATGCAACAGGCTGTTGCTTTTAAGGGTTAATTCTCTGCTAACGTGGGTCCTTTCTGGGCGTATTTTGCCCCGAAAAGGTACCCGGACTGAAATAAACAGGGCCAGGAGACTTCTTCTCCTGTGTAATGCCTTTATTAAAAAGTGATCAGCTCAGGATTGGGCGGCTCGACGGGTCTGCAGCGTCCGTCGTCTCCCAGGGCGACTCAGAGGAGGAGGATATGCGCAGCTCTGTCCACCAAGGGCAGAGCTGGGGATCAGATCCTCTTGGGAGCCTTTTTCGGGTCTCCTGATCCCATAAGATGGTGTCAGATGTTGGTTTCTCTCACTCAGTCGGCCTGGTCTCAGCTCCGGGGTCAACTCCCATGGTCAGGGCGAGAGGGTCCGAAGGTGTTCTGCGTCTCTGCAGGCTCAGCACTCGGTTCCTCACGTCCAGACATCACTCTAGTCTCTCAACTCTTAGGTGGCTCGTTGTTTTTGGGGTTTCTCCATGAGTTTTGAGATGGGGGGGGTCCCACAAAGCATTCTGGTCTTGCGAGTCACTTTGCATAACCCCCCCCACCTTCTCAGGTGTCTTCACTATTCTGGGAAAGGTACAACTTAGCTTCGGGCAAGGTCCCCACCCAGGAGAAGGGCCATTACCTCGCCCCAGCCAGGGCTTTTACTAATACAAAAACAACCATTAACGACAACGACCCGTGATTACAATAACAAAACACATAGAACTTGGGCAGGGCCAGTGGTCTGGCTGCCTTTTTGAAACTTTTTCTCATAAAAAAATATTAACCGAGTTTTTGTTCATAACAGTCCCCCCTCTTTTTCTTTGATCGAGCTTAAACTCTAAGCTCGCATCAACTCTTAATTTTTGTTTTGAATCTACTATAAATCTCTTGTGCACTTTGGTAATCACGGTTACTTAACCTTGTTACTTTCTTTGGTTTCTTCAGGTTTGTCTTCACGGCAAACACTATTTTACTGAAACAGATAAATAAGCATAGTAAAAATAGCAATCCTCCAAGTGCACACACAGCGAGAAAAACTACCCTTTTCCCACACACCCTTTTTGAAAATCTCCAGGTTCTCCCACCTACTGGGATCAAGTGTAGGAGGTTGATCTTCATTATTTACACATACTAACCTTTTTATTTCGTTTGAAATGTTCCTAATAATTGAATTCTTTATTTTTAATACTGCCTGGAGCCGAATAATTTTGTTTAACATAGATATTGGGATCCGAATTTGGCTTTTACAATTTTGGATTTTCTCAATTTCTATTTCACTGTGCCTGTTCTGTTTAATTTCTCTCAAATCATTATATATAGGAACTCCCAAACTTGATCCAGTTTCTTTGGGCAACAAGAAAATTAGTTTTATCACTCTAGCGGTGCAGCTGCCAGACAAGATCAAATCTAGGGGTTTAAGGCTCCCCTGAAATGTGTTCCTAAAGGAGTTTATCTCTTTTCCAGTATACCCATATAAATACTTGTAACAAACAATTTTTCTTACCATTTTCACCATTTCTTTGCTTTTTACTATATCTGCTGAGCTTGTTTCAGCAGCATCCCATTTAAAGCACAACCAGGCTTCCCCTATAGGGCACTCTCCTAGGAGTGGCTGCCTAAAAGTGGCAGTATTGTATATTATCCAATACACTCTCTTATTTTTCTGATAAAGGACCAATTGGGAGAGGTTAACACAATCAGGGTTAGAACTGATGTGGACTCTGTTGGACAAGGAGCTCACTTCCTCCTCACAGCGGGCTTGGTAGCATTCATTGCATGGCTCAGCTGGGCTCCCCAGAGCACCACCAGCAATCAGAGCCATCAGTACTACCCTTCCCAAGAGTCCGGTATGGGTCATCTTGCACAGCCTGCCCACCCGGCCTTGCCTCTTGGGGAATTTTACTGAGGAAAAGCTTCCAAGCTCTTTAGAGTCCCTTCTACCCGTTTCTCTGGTTAAACCTCTCTTGGTCTGTTCCCTACCAATTTTGGTTTCCCCTCCCAGGGGAGTGTTCTGTAGAGGATTAACCTGGAGTCTTTAGAAATAAATTGGGGAACTTAACTAGAATTACTTATTTACAGTCTTAAACTTTTTACCAACATAGTTTACACAGAACAGTCTTAAAATATTTTAAGCAATATTAGAACTCTGATACCAATTTTTTTCCCACACAGTTCAGTCTTTTTGACTCTTCCTTCTGAGAGTCATCTTTAAATCACAGTATACTCAGGTGAATTAACTTGTGAAGCAGATGAATCTTGTCCAGCGCCGGGGGGTGAGAGTGATGTGGACTCTGGTCCAATGCCAGAGGGAAAAACTGGGACTCTGGCCCAATGCCAGAAGGACAAAGGGGTGGAGTCCGGTCCAATGCCAGAATGCCAGAGGGAAAAAAAAAACTGGTGTTGAATCCTGGTCCAATGCCAGGGGGTGAGAGTGATGTGAGTCCAACCTTTTCCTTTTGGTCTGCACAGTCGAGTTAGTAATGAAGAGTACCTGAAACGGGCTTTCAAACACAGGCATTAGTGGTCTGCAATTTAATGAGTTTATCAAAACTCAGTTTCTCTGTTTAATGTTATTGGTTAATTTCTCTTTTTCCATAGCTTGCATGTTTCTCTCATCAACTTCTACATACTCTGTATTTTGCAAGGAGTTGTATTTCTCAGCTAACTTAACTCCCAAAGTATTTTTATTCCCCATTTTTCTGTGTATTTAATTCACTGGTTTTTCTGTTCTATTTTTCAAGATCTTATCTATTTATCTCTTGCTTCTGTTTCTCACTTTCACTTACAGCTTAAATACTTCTTTCAACCCCTTACACTTGAATTTTTTTCTCTTTTTTTTTTCTTACGCCATTCTTCTACACAATACACTTCCCTCTAAGGAGATGTGGTAAAACTTATAATGCACAATCTACATTACCTCTATTCTAATTTGTCTATATTTATTCTCACACATTCCTTCACACCCTCAAGACACAAACTGGATCATTATTGCTAGAAAATCACTGTGGCTCCCCTCACCTTGGGGTTGGCCCACAGGTCTCAGTATCCCTGGGCCTCTTGGAAGGGCCCTGGCTCTGGCTGCCTCTCGTGCACATTCACCTGTGAGGCTGTCTGCGTGTCACTCACACTCTCGCAGCTACGGCTCCCTCACACACCTGAGGAGCACTAGTCTGGTTTGTAGGTCACACACACACTTTGGTCACAGCCCCCACCCGCCTGGGGGACACAAGCCTGGTTTGCAGGTCACACATACACACACTTCCACTGCCCCCTTCCCACGTGCCCAGGAAGTTGAGGCTGACTTTGTGACTCACTCTCACGCACACAACAAGACAACAATAAGGTACCTTTTACTTTCACATCACTTATTACAAGTTAAGTATTACTGGCCAGTTTTGGTGCTATTGGATATCCTTTCTACCTAGTTGTTTTTTGTCTAAATCCAGATGTTTTTCACTATACTATACTATACTATACTATACTATACTATACTATACTATACTATACTATACTATACTTCTTAGTACTTTGTTGAGACAGGACTTATCTGCTCCTGTATCTACTCAAAAATTCTAATTCTTCATTTAAGGGTCCCACTTCAAAGTTTACCAAGGGCTCTTCTAGATGTTACATCAGGTCCCCTATAGTGTAAAGCTCCTGACCCTCTAATCGTCACCTTTAAGGATCTTCCCTAAATTATCTTGTTCCCTGGCTATTGCCTCATCAAGACTGAGTTTTCTACAAAACCTCCTGACGTGTCCTGCCTTTCCACAGTAAGAGCAATGTCGCTCTCTCAAAGGGCCTTGAGGTGTCTCCATCCCTCTTGTACCTGACAGTACTGACTTATCCTTGCCTCCTCCTGGTGGTGGACCCGCCCACCCTACACTTTCTCTAGCTACAGCAACCATGATCCTAGCCTTGGCCTTTGCTTTTTCTTCCTCCCTCCTTAAATACACCTTCAATGCCTCTCTTAATAACTCATTAATGTCCTTCTCTTGCCAATCTTCCATCTTTTCCAATTTTCTCCGTATATCAGGCCAAGATTTGGTAACAAATTGGACTTTTAGTAGCATTTGACCTTCCGGGGTGTCTGGGTCTATTCTGGAGTACAACTGAAAGTTCCGCCTTAGGCGATTAAGCCAGGCAGCAGGAGCTTCATCTTTCTCCTGTGCACCCTCAAATGCCAATTGGGTATTAGTTCCTTTGGGAACTGACTCTTTGATCCCCCGTATTATCAAAGACCTATATTCCCTCATGGCCTTCCTCCCCTCCTCCTGGTTAGGGTTCCAGTTGGGCTCCGTTAGTGGCAATTTCTGTTCACCTATTGGCACCTGGGGTCCTGGACTGTTATCTTTCTCCCAAATTTTTATGCCAGCCGCCCTTATCATCTGGACCTCTTCTGGAGAAAATAATATACTCAGGATGGAATTCATTTCCCCCAAGTGTAGATATTTGGACCTAGAAATTGATCCACTTGTTTGGCTATGCCCACTGGGTCCTCAACTAAATGCCCCAACTCTTTCTTGAATCCCCTCAAAGCAGTTAGGGGAGCATTCACAAAGCCAACACCTCCCACCACTCCTCCCATAGGAACCTCTCTGAGGGGAAAGAGTCTCTCTGCCTTGGAGGTCTTGGATCTGGTGCTACAGTATGGCCCATCTTCAGATGCCAAACTACTTTCAGGGTTCTCTGGGTTACCCTGAACTTTCTGCCCATCAGCAGGTGTATTTGCTGATAGCTGCCTACTGGGCGAGGAGGCATTTGTGTCCCAGGTAGAAGGAGGTAAAGGGACAGCAATAGGAGGGGGAGAGGGACCTGAGTAGATATTAATCGGAGCTGGAGAAGGGGTGGAGAATGCAGCAGGTGGAGTAGGCACTTGTGGTGGTGCAGAAGGAACTGGAGGAGATACTGGGTTCATCATAGCAGAAGCTGAAGAGGTAGAAGGAGGAGTTTGAGCAGGTGGTAATGAGATGGCAGCCGGGGGAGGAACCGGACCTGCCATTTGAGGTGCATGAAGAAGAGGATTATAAGGTGGAGGGGCAGAAGGAGGCAAATAATCCAGGGGGTCCCATCTTTTACTAGTTCTATCATCCCCTCCTTCATTCCCCTCTTTCTTCCTCTGTACCTTACAAATTCGCACCCCTTCATCCCCAACAGCACTCTTTAACCAGCAAGCCACATACAATAATTGCTCAGGATCAGTATCCCCTCGAGCTGTCAGATAATTATTTAATTGTTGGCACATCCACTTATCCTTTGTCCCACACCAAGGCCATCCTCCTTGCAACTCTAATTCTGGCCACGCTTCCATGCAATAATGGATCATTTTCACTTTATCTAATCCCTTCGTGGCCTCTATAGAATCCCATTTTACTAACAGTTCTCCTAAGGGACTACTAGGAGGTATATCCCTCAGTCTCTTGCCAGTCTTTTTACTACTACAACATCCCATTTTTCAAGTCTCAATAAAAAATATCCCGAAGGTGCCTCTACTGACCGGGAATTTCAAAAAAACCTTCCTTGAGGAGCTCCAGCCTCCTCCACTGAACTTCAAATTTACTGCCTGATGCTCAGGACTTTATACTGAAACAACTGCCCAATCTCTTGATTGCCCAACTTCCCAGCGTCAGGTCTTACATCTATCGGGACTTAAACACACGAAGCCACGGCCAAGAATCCGGGTCGTGCCTGACACCCTCAGTCAGGAGAAACAACTGCCTGATTTTTAGTTTGCCTAACCTGCCAATTTTTAGGCTTCACCGTATCAGGACTTAAAAGCAAACCGCAGCCTCCTTCGCTGGGGTTTGTGCCTGACTCCTTTGTCAGGACTTACTTTGCCTGCAGGGCTTGTGAACCACCCGAATCCTTCTCGGGACTGACAAATCTTACTCGAATCCTTCTCGAGACTTACAAAAGTGCCTGACCTCCCTTTGTCAGGACTTTGGGGTGCGTGCCACTCATACACAGTAATTCACTCCGCACGCCCGGAGTGGGGGGGCCCTTTATTCCCCCTTGGGAGACGACTCACTCACACTAATTCCACTCGCGTCCCCCTGTTCCTGGCCGCTTTTCTCGCGAAAAGACGGAACCGCAGTAATGAGGGGTCCACTCTCGCTTCGAAGGTCCGGCTGCCGGCCCTCGTCTCACTCACACACACATGCGCACGTCTCCCGCTCCCGCCACCGAGTTTCTCACCAGTCCGGTGCTCCGGTGCTCCTCTGCGTCGCTGTCCTGAGCCGGTCCCTCTGGTCCTGGTAGCCAGCTGTCCTCTGAAGATCCAAGATGGCCAGTCCTGAGTCCTCTTGCGGCGTGGCTATCCCGGACGAGAGCCCCCAGCTGAAATAAACAGGGCCAGGAGACTTCTTCTCCTGTGTAATGCCTTTATTAAAAAGTGATCAGCTCAGGATTGGGCGGCTCGACGGGTCTGCAGCGTCCGTCGTCTCCCAGGGCGACTCAGAGGAGGAGGATATGCGCAGCTCTGTCCACCAAGGGCAGAGCTGGGGATCAGATCCTCTTGGGAGCCTTTTTCGGGTCTCCTGATCCCATAAGATGGTGTCAGATGTTGGTTTCTCTCACTCAGTCGGCCTGGTCTCAGCTCCGGGGTCAACTCCCATGGTCAGGGCGAGAGGGTCCGAAGGTGTTCTGCGTCTCTGCAGGCTCAGCACTCGGTTCCTCACGTCCAGACATCACTCTAGTCTCTCAACTCTTAGGTGGCTCGTTGTTTTTGGGGTTTCTCCATGAGTTTTGAGATGGGGGGGGTCCCACAAAGCATTCTGGTCTTGCGAGTCACTTTGCATAACCCCCTCCACCTTCTTAGGTGTCTTCACTATTCTGGGAAAGGTACAACTTAGCTTCGGGCAAGGTCCCCACCCAGGAGAAGGGCCATTACCTCGCCCCAGCCAGGGCTTTTACTAATACAAAAACAACCATTAACGACAACGACCCGTGATTACAATAACAAAACACATAGAACTTGGGCAGGGCCAGTGGTCTGGCTGCCTTTTTGAAACTTTTTCTCATAAAAAAATATTAACCGAGTTTTTGTTCATAACAGGACTGTCTGTAACTCTTTGTTTTTATTGTCTCATATTGTCCTACTCCCAATTGTCCACATTTTTATTACCCTGATTTTATGACTATTTTTATAACCATTTTATTACTATTAAACTTTTAAAATTGTAAAAAGAAGTGATTGTCGTTTTTGACATTGGGCAGGGATTCCTGGCTGTGAGGGCGGGCAGGCCCTGGGCTGGATTTCCCTGGGAGCTGTGGGTGCCCCGTCCCTGGCAGTGCCCGAGGGAGGCTGGGCAGGGTTTGCAGCACCCTGGGGCACAGGGAGGTGTCCCTGCCATGGCAGGGGTGGCACAGGACGATCTTTGAGGTCCTTTCCACCCCAAACCCTTCCTGAGCCCACGATCTCCCTCAGCCCTCCATCTTCCGCACTTCCGGACTCCATTTCCCATCACACCCCGCGCCAGCGCTGCCCTGCGGGGAGTCCCCAGGGAACTCGCTTTCCCACAGTGCCTCGCGGCGGCGCAGCGGCGGCGCGGGGATCACGTGACGCGGGGCGGTATAAAAGCGGCGGCGCAGCGGCCGCGGCCCCATTGTTGTCGGCGCGCGGCGGGGCGGGAGCGGCCCCGGACCCCTCCGGGAGCGGCCCCGGGGCCCCCCCAGCGCCCCCCGCCCCCAGCCGGCCCCCAAAACCCCCCTCGGGCACCGGTGAGTGCGGGGAACGGCGGCAGCGGCAGGGCTGGAGGGAGCGTGGGGGAGCGGCCCCGCCTGCGGGGGGCGGGGAGGGCTCTGAGGGATGGTGGGGGGGGGGGCTGGGAGGGATTGGGAGTTCCGAGGGATGGGGGGGTCCAGGGGATATGGGGACTGTGAGGGATTTGAGATTCCAAGGGATGGAGGGCTGTAGGGGATGGAGGGCTGTGAGAAATTTGGGGTTCCAGTGGTTATGGAGGCTGTGAGAAATGGGGGATTCTGAGAGATGGGGGGGGCTGTGAGGGATTTGGAGTTCAAATGGACTGGGGGGCTGTGAGGGATTGGGGGTTCCAGAGGATATGGGAGTCCGTGAGGGACTGGGGAGCTGTAGGGGATGGGGGGTGGGCTGTGAGGGATTGGGGGTTCCAAGGGATGCGGACCTGTAAGGGATGGGGGGGTTCCAAGAGATGGGGGGCTGTGAGGGTTGGAGGGGCTCCGACCATTAGGGCTGTTCCGAGGGGGTGGGGGGCTGTGGGGGATTGCGGTGGGGGGAGGGGGCTGTGAGGGATTTTGGGTTCCAAGGGGTGGGGGGGCTGTAGAGGATGGGGGACTATGAGGAATTTGGGGTTCCAAGGGATACGGGAGCTGTGAGGGACTGGGTGGGCTGTGAGGGAGGGCGGGTTCCAAGGAATTCGGGTGTACTGAGGAATGGGGGGGCTGTAGGGGCTGGGGGCCATTCCAGCGCTATCAGGGATGGGGGTGAAGGGGTCTGGGGGCTTCACAGCCGGGGCAGGCAAAGGGGATGTGGGGGGGCTGTAGGGCAGGGGGAGCCATGGGGGATGTGTTGGGACAAGGGGGTGCCCTACAGCTGGGGGGCTTGTAGGGGATGTGGGAGGGCTGTAGGGGATACGGGGGGGGCCTTATACAAGAGTCTGTAGGAGATGGGAGCCTCTAGAAGGTATGGGGGGTGAGGGGAGGGTCCTTATAACCATGGATCCATGGGAAATGGGGGGGCTGTATGAAATGTGGGGCTGCCCCTGCTGGGAACATCTGGGGGTGCCTATAGGGGCTGGGCTCCTGTAGAGGGTGTGGGGGATCCTTACAGCCCCCCCCCATTGCATCTGGGGAGGGGCTTTTGGGGGGGTCCTGCCAGGTGGGGCCGCCCCTCTGTGTACCATGGAGGGGCACTGGAGGTGCTCAGGGTGCCCTTGGGGACCTCACGGGGGCACTGGGGTTGTGTTGGGGCTCCTCAGGATGGTGATGATGATGGTGATGGGGAGGTGACACCTGGCAGGTCAGGTGTCCCCAGAGGTGGGGGAGGGGCTGTTCTGGTGTTCCTCTCCAGGCCCCACCTTCCCCCCCCCCCAAGACGATTTTGGGGGTGCCAGGTGACCCTGGGGACAGGTGAGACACCCTGGGAGGGGCTCCTGCTGCCCAACCCTCACCTGTCCAGGGCTGCTCTCTGTGTGCAGCTGTTCTGGGCTCTCCTCCACCTCCATCCCTTGGCTGCAGCCCCAGGGAGTTTTGTGGGATCACCTTTTCCATCCCCCCCAGGTACTCATGGAGCACCTTTGGGGGTCTCCTTGCCCTCCTGGGCCTCTGGATCCAGGTGTTGATGGACCCCCCTGGATCTTCCCGTTCCAGTGATGGACACAGGGCCCAAGGAGGGGTTTTTGGGGGTCACCTTTCTGTCCCCCAACACCTGGGGACACCTGGCCCTCCTTCCCAGGCTCTTTCAGCCAGGAGGTTTCCCAGATCAGCTCCAGGAATCCCAAACTCTCCTGATCCCTTCCCTGCTCCTAAAGAGATTCCAGAACATGGGGAAAAATATAATATTTTTAATTTATTTAACTCCTTTTGGTGAAGTTTAATCCCTGAAATTCCCCATTCCCGTGGCTCCTCCCCCAGGATTTGAGCCCATTTTTCCTTCCTCACCCCAAATGGATCCTCCTTGGGATGGTGCTTGCAGAAATGCTGGAAGCTCTGTGGGGAGCTGATTTCCCTGAGGAACCCAGATTTCCCATATTTCATCCCCAAAACCCAGAGCTGGGAATGTCAGCAGTGAACCTGGGATGGGCTCAGATCCCTGGGAAACCCATTTCTTGGGGAAGACATTGGGAAACTTCACCCATTTCTTGGGGAAAACATTGGGAAACTTCACCCATTCCTTACAGATCCAGACTGCCCAAATCTTCCTGGTGATCATCCCAAAAATCCCAATTTTTGGCTGGAACAACACCTGGATTGGGTTCATTGGTGTTCCCAGAGCCTTTCTGGGTGGGTTCCACCAGAGCTGCTCATGGATCACTCCCAGTTTCACCCTGGAATATCCTGGATCCCTCAAATCCATCCAGACAATCCATTTTTGGCACTGGATTTTTATGGGAATTTTATATGGATTTTTATGGGAATTTTATATGGATTTTTATGGGAATTTTATATGGATTTTTATGGATTTTATATGGGAGTCCTGTTATCCTGAGCAGAAGAATGGGTGCTGGAAGTTTTATGTAGTTTTGGGAGTGCAAGCAGGAATTCTTGAGGATCCCCCTGATCCAGGGGGGGTTTGGGAGCCATCCCAGAACGCACAGGATGCTCAGAGGATTGGAAAATCAGAAAATCATTCCCAATTTCTTGGGATGGCTGGAGGTAAAAGGGTTTGGTGCTCACCTGGCCAGGTGGGATGGACAATTCCTGCTGGTCCCAGCTTCTCCACCCTGCTGGGATCAGCTCCTGTGTTCCAGGAATCCCAAACTCTCCTGATCCCTCCCCTGCTCCTAAAGTGATTCCAGAACATGAGAAAAATTTGTATTTTTAATTTAACTCCTTCTGATGAGGTTTAATCATTAAAATTTCCCAATTCCTCAGCTTTTGAACCCATTTTTTCTTCCTCATTTCAAATTCCTCCCAATTTTAAAATGTGTAAAAATGGAACCTTAATATTTTCATTTGTTTGGGGTTTTTTTCCTCATTCATTCTGACCCTTCCAGGAGTTTTTCTACATCATAGAAAGGATAATTTGGAATAATTTGGGTTTTTATGTGAGGAATGAGAATCCCATCCTGCCAGATCCATCAGGTGGGATCCCACCCAGACTCCAGCTCTGATTTTCTATGGAAATGCAGTTTTAGGGAATAATTTGAGGATTTTCAGCAATTTTAGGCAGCTGGAAATGGTGGGGGGGTGATGTTTTCCACCTCTGCTCCTCCTGGGATTTGGATTGATCATTTCCTTCCTCTTTCCCCCCTCTGCCACCAGGATTCCCCACTTTTCCTCCCCCAAAAAACCCCAAAAAAAACCAGAATTTCACCCTGAACTGGTGCATGGGTTGGGAATTTTTGTTTTTCCTTTGGGACCCCAACATTCCCTTCTGGAGGGGACAGGGCTGGATCCAGATCTGACAAATCCCACCCAAAACCCAACCCCAGAGGGCTCCCAAATTCATCCTGGAACTTTCCCAATGGGAATCGGGTCCAAAAATTCCCTTTTCCAACCCAGAGCTGGAAATTTCCCCAAATCCCAAATATGGCCATGGGTTATTTGGGATTTTTTTTTTTTTTTTGAGGTTTTTGGGATTAAGGGGTGTGGGGCAGGAAAATCCCAGAGAGGCTCATTCCCAATCTGTGATGGGCTGGGAATTGTTGGAGCATCCGGGGGTTTTTCTGAACTTTAGGAGATTTTAGGAGTGATCAGGATGTTCCAGGGGTGGATCTGGAAAAAAAACCCCAACAAAAAAATCGCTTTTCCTTTGGTTTGGGGCGAATTCCACCCCAAATCAATCCTGAAATCCCATTTTTTGGGTGAAAACCAAAGCTTTTCCTTTGGTTTGAGTGAATTCCACCCCAAATCAATCCCAAGTGGAGAAGCTGGGATAGAGGAACTTGGGTGGAATGTTTGTGTGGAGATCTTTAGGGGGTTTTAGGAGGTGATCAGGATGTTCTAGGGCTGAATCTGGCAGTGCCTTTACAAAAAAAAACCCAACAAAAATCAGTTTGTCTTTGATTTTGGGGGAATTCCATCCCAAATCAATCCTGAATGGGAATGCACACAGGAATTCTTGAAGCTGAGGTGAATATTTGTGTGGAGATCTTGAGGGGATTTTAGGGGGTGATCAGGATGTTCCAGGAGTGAATCTGGCAGTGCCTCTTCAAAAAAAACCCAACAAAAATTCGCTTTTCCTTTGGTTTTGAGTGAATTCTTTCTCAAATCAATCCTGGAATCCCTTTTTTTTTTTTTTTTTTGGGTGAAAACCAAAGCTTTTCCTTCGGCTTGGGATGAATTCCATCCCAAATCGATCCTGAATGGAGAAGCTGGGATGGAGGAAGCTGGGGTGAATGTTTGTGTGGAGATCTTTAGGGGATCTGGCAGTGCCTTTCCAAAAAACACCCCAACAAGAAACAGTTTTCCTTTGGTTTGAGGTGAATCCATCCCAAATCAATCCCAAATGGAAAAGCTGGGATAGGGGAACTTGGGTGGAATATTTGTGTGGAGATCTTTAGGGGATTTTAAGGGGTGATCAGGATGTTCCAGGGGTGAATCTGGCAGTGCCTCTTCAAAAAAAAAAAAAAAACCCAACCAAAAAATCACTTTTCCTTTGGTTTGGGGTGAATTCCATCCCAAATCGATCCTGAATGGAGAAGCTGGGATGGAGGAACCTGGGTGGAATATTTGTGTGGAGATCTTTAGCGGATTTTAGGGGGTGATCAGGATATTCCAGGGGTGAATCTGGCAGTGCCTCTTGAAAAAACCCAACAAAAATCAGTTTGTCTTTGGTTTGGGGTGAATTCCATCCCAAATCAATCCCGAGTGGAAAAGCTGGGGTGAGTGTTTGTGTAGAGATCCCGGGTGGAAAAGCTGGGATGGAGCAGGCTGGGCTGAATGTTTCTGTGGAGATCTTTAGGGGTTTTTAAGTGGTGATTGGGATGTTCTAGGGGTGAATCTGGCAGTGCCTTTCCAAAAAAAAAAAAAAAAAAAAACCAACAAAAATCAATTTTCCTTTAGTTTTGAGTGAATTCCATCCCAAATCAATCCCAAGTGGAAAAGCTGGGATGGATGAACCTGGGGTGAAATGTTTGTGTGGACATCCTGGGTGGAAAAGCTGGGATGGAGCAAACTGGGGTGAGTGTTTGTGTGGAGAAGCTGGGGTGAGTGTTTGTGTGGAGAAGCTGGGGTGAGTGTGTGGAGAAGCTGGGGTGAATGTTTGTGTGGAAAAGCTGGGGTGAATGTTTGTGTGGAAAAGCTGGGGTGAATATTTGTGTGGAGAAGCTGGGGTGAGTGTTTGTGTGGAGAAGCTGGGGTGAGTGTTTGTGTGGAAAAGCTGGCGTGAATGTTTGTGTGGAGAAGCTGGGGTGAATGTTTGTGTGGAAAAGCTGGGGTGAATGTTTGTGTGGAAAAGCTGGGGTGAATGTTTGTGTGGAAAAGCTGGGGTGAATATTTGTGTGGAGAAGCTGGGGTGAATGTGTGTGGACATCCCACTCATGGGCTGGCACGGGGAGGGAGCTCCCGTGGGCCCGGCGATTCTCCGGGATGGGCAGAGCAGAACCCTCGGAGAACCCCGAGCATCTCCTGCCCATCCCGAGCCAGAAGCACTCACGAAACACAAACACCAGGGCTGGCCCCGCAGCTCCGGCTGGGACCGGGGGATTTACCCGGGGATCAGCCCGGGCTCTGACCCACCGTGTCCCGCCGCTCTCCGCAGGCCGCTCCGGGCCCGTCCGCTCCCGCCGGGCTCTCCATGCGAGCCGAGCCCCGATGGCCGCGGTCCCGAGCGCCGCGATCAAGCGCAAACAGGAGGATGCGGGACCGGGATCAGGATCGGGATCGGTCGCCTCGGACGACGAGATCGCCACGAGCGACAGCGGCGACAGCTGCGACAGCGGCGGCAGCACCGGCAGCGCCGCCCGTGAGCCGGGGCCGGCTGTGGGCGGGGTTCCGGGAGAATTTTTCATTTATTTTTGGGAATTCTGTTTTTTTTTTTTTTTTTTTTTTTAATGGGTTTTGGGAATTTGGGTGGTGTGGGGGATTTTTTGGGGAGTGTTAGGGAATGGTGTGGAATGTATTGGAATTGTGGGGGAATCTCGTAGCAATTTTTGGGTGGAGAACTTTTGGGTTTTCAGTTTTACAAAATAGTAGTTTTGGCTTTGGGGATTTTGTAATTGGATTTGGGTATTTTTAATTTTGGGGAGTTTGGGGATTTTTAATTTCAGGGAATTTGGGGTTTTTATTTTTTTTTAATTTGGTGATTTTTTTTTTTTTTAATTTCTGATGAATCTTTAGAATTTGAGGGACAACCCTGAGATTTTTTTTTTTTATATTTCAGGGAAATTCAGAGGAATTTTTTTACTTTTTGGGGGCTTGGGGGAATTTCTTGGATTTTTTGAAAGTTTGGGGGATTGGGGCATTCATGGAGAATTATTTGGGTAGTTCATGGCACTTGAATTTCCTTTGAAAACTGGGAAACTTCGGAGAAGTTGAGAAAGGATTTTGGGGGAACCTGGAGGAGAATTCTGACCATTTGCAGGAGGGAATTACGGGATAATTTTAAATTACGGAGGGAAAATGGGTGAATTTTGTGTAATTTTGGGTGTGTTTTCATTGTGGCCCCTCTGTGCCCGCAGCCCCGTCCATCCTGCGGCACTTTACCCACCATGAATTTCCTTTGAATTTTGGGAAATTTCAGAGGTGCTGGGGAGGGATTTTGAGGGAGTTTTGATGGGGTGAGTTTGTAGGGAACCTGGAGGTGAATTTTGAGCATTTGCAGGGAGGAGTGAAGGAGAAACAAAGGGGACTTTTGAATTTTGGAGGCAAATAGAGGAAAAATGGGTGAATTTTGTGTAATTTTGGGGGTGGTTTTTTGCTGCCCCTCTCTGTGCCCACAGCCCTGTCCATCCTGCGGCACTTTGCCCAGCACGAATTTCCTTTGAATTTTGGGACATTTTAGAGGTGCTGGGGAGGGATTTTGAGGGAGTTTTGATAGGGTGAGTTTGTAGGGAACCTGGAGGCGAATTTCGAGCATTTGCATTGGGGTATTATGGGGTAATTTTAAATGTTGGAGGGGAAATGGGTGAATTTTGTGTAACTTTGGGTGTGTTTTCATTGTGGCCCCTCTGTGCCCGCAGCCCCGTCCATCCTGCGGCGCTCCCGGGCGCGCCGGGGCGGGAAGCGCGTGCGCTTTGCCCAGGTCACCGTTTATTACTTTGCCCGGCGCCAGGGCTTCACCTGCGTGCCCAGCGCCGGGGGCAGCTCCCTGGGCATGGCCCCGCGGCACCACCGTGCCCGCAGGTACAGCCTCAGCCAGTTCGCTCACCTGCGCCAGGTGAGCCACCGGCAGCACCTGCGGCAGCACCTGCGGCGGGAGAAACTGCGTGCCAGGAGGAGAGAGGTGAGAGGGACTGGGAGGGAAGGGGGGGATACCTGGGGAGGGAGGAAGGGGGATCCAGGTGGGAAATACTTGGGGAGAGAGTGGGATGCAGCTGGGGAATCCCTGGGGAGGGAGGGGGAATTCAGGTGGGGAACAGCTGGGAGAGAAGGGGAATCCGGGTGGGAAATACTTGGAGAAGGAGGGCAGAATCCAAGTGGGAAATACGTGGGGAGGGCGGGGGATCCAGGTGGGGAATACTTGGGGAGGGAAGGCAGAATCCAGGTGGGGGAATACCTGGAGATGGAGGGCAGCATCCAGGTTCGAAATAGCTGGAGGAGGAGGGCAGAATCCAGGTGGGGAATACCTGGGGAGGGAGGGCAGAATCCAGGTGGGGAATAGCTGGAAAGGGAGGGGGGAATCCAGGTGGGGAATACCTGGAGATGGAGGGCAGCATCCAGGTGGGAAATAGCTGGAAAGGGAGGGGGGAATCCAGGTGGGGAATACCTGGAGGGGGAAGGGGGGGATGGAATCCAGGTGGGGAATACTTGGAGAAGGAGGGTGGAATACAGGTGAGAAATAGCTGGAGAGGGAGGGAGGGGGGGGGGAATCCAGGTGAGAAATACCTATGGAGGGAGGGGGAATCCAGGTGGGGAATACATGGGGAGGGAGGGCAGAATGCAGGTGGGAAATAGCTGGAAAGGGAGGGGGGAATCCAGGTGGGGAATACCTGGAGGGGGAAGGGGGGGATGGAATCCAGGTGGGGAATACCTGGGGAGGGAAGGTGGAATACAGGTGAGAAATAGCTGGAGAGGGAGGGAGAAGGGAATCCAGGTGGGAAATACATGGGGAGGGAGGGCAGAATGCAGGTGGGAAATAGCTGGAAAGGGAGGGGGGAATCCAGGTGGGAAATACTTGGAGAAGGAGGGTGGAATACAGGTGAGAAATAGCTGGAGAGGGAGGGAGAGGGAATCTAGGTGGGAGATACCTGGAGAGGGAGGGGAATCCAGGTGGTGAATACCTGGAGATGGAGGGCAGAATCCAGGTGGGGAATAGATGGAAAGGGAGGGGGGAATCCAGGTGGGAGATACCTGGAGAGGGAGGGGGAAGCTAGGTGGGGAATACCTGGGGAGGGAGGGCAGAATGCAGGTGGGAAATAGCTGGGGAGGGAGGGGGAATCCAGGTGGGAAATAGCTGGAGAAGGAGGGCAGAATGCAGGTGGGAAATGGCTGGAGGGGCAGCAGTGGGGGACCCAGGTGGAGAACATCTGGAGGGGATTTGGGGTGACAGAGGGTGTCTGGGTGGAGAATACCTGGGGAGGGAGAGCAGAATCCAGGTGGGGAATAGCTGGATGGGTTTGGTGGTGGGCAGGTGGGAAAGCCCTTGGGGGAGGGAAGTGAAAAATGCCTGGGTGAGGTTGGAAGAGGGGCAAACTGGGGGGAGTCCAGGTGGGAAACACTTTGGGGGGATCTTAGGAGGTACAGGGGAAAATCAGTGTGGGAAACACCTGGGTGGCACCTGGGGGTGATCAGGGGTTCTGGGGTCAATCTGGCAGTGCCTTTCTGAAAAAAATCCAACAGAAAAAACACTTTTCCTTTGGGTTGGGGTGAATTCCATTCCGAATCAATCCCAAAATCCCGTTTTTGGGTGAAAACTAAAGCTTTTCCTTTGGTTTTGGGTGAATCTGGCAGTGCCTTTCTGAAAAACCCCAACAGAAAAATCACTTTTCCTTTGGGTGGGCAAGCCCTGGGAGGGACAAGGCTCAGTTTGGGTGGAGGGAAGGACACCTGGCCAGGTGACCCCTGTGGTCCCTCACCCCCACATGTGTCCCTCTGTCAGCGTCCAGGAACACAAAATTAGAGAATCATTATAGGTTGATTGATGATGATTAATTATGATTATGGATTATGATTATGCAGCACCTGCAGTACTTTTATTGAGGAGCTCTGGGTGTCAGGGGTACAGACCCAAATCTGACCCATCATGGTTTCAAGCTGAACATGTTTTATATTCTATAATGATATAATCTACATATTAATTATTAAACTTAGATTATTCTGTTGTATACATTGATTTCATCCAAGCATGGATTTCTTGTGATCCCCTCAAACCCCTGACATAGTTTCTCATGATTCTTCTTACAATTAAACAATAATTATACCTAATAATTATTTATAATACACTGATTACCCAGGTGCAGTTTCACCTGATCCAGCAAACACAAGGCCTAACATTTCCTAGGACCCACCTTAAACATTTCCCAGGGTTTACCAAGGTTTAATTCCTTTCTAACTCCCCAGATTTTCTATTTTGGGGAGTTTTGGTGGGGTGATTTTGTAGGGAACCTGGAGGGGAATTCTGAGCATTTGCAGGGACGAAAATTTAAAATTATGGGATGATTTTAAATTTTGTAGGGAAATAGAAGGAAAATGGGTGAATTTAATGTTGTTTTGGGGGTGATTTTCTGCTGACCTGTGCTGTGCCTGCAGCCCCATCCATCCCAGGTCCAGGTCACCCTCTATTACTTTGCCCAGCATGAATTTCCTTTGAATTCTGGGGAATTTTAGAGAAACTGGGGAGGGATTTTAGGAGAGTTTTGATGGGGTGAGTTTGGAGGGAACCTGGAGGGGAATTCTGAGTATTTGCAGGGGGGAATTACAGGGTAATTTTAAATTTTGGAGTAAAATAGAGGGGAAAATAGGTGAATTTAATGTAATTTTGAGGATGGTTTTGTGCTGACTCCCACTGTGCCCACAGCCCTGTCAATCCTGCAGTGCTTTGCCCAGCATGAATTTCCTTTGAATTTTAGGAAATTTTTTAGGAACTGGGGAGTGATTTTGTGGGAGTTTTGACAGGATGAGTTCAGAAGGAAATCCTGAGCATTTGCAGGGGAGAATCACAGGGTAATAACGGGGATTTTAGATTTTGGAGGAAAACAGAGGGGAAAATCGGTAAATCAATGTAATTTTGGGGGTGGTTTCGTGCTGACCCCGCTCAGATTTTCAACCCTTCTCCCTCCCAGCTGACCCAGAACGGGACGGTGCCGTCGGCCGAGGCCGCGGGGCTGACCCTGGCGGACGTGTCAGACGACGACCTGGACGTGGGGCAGGTGGAGGTGGGCGATTATTTCTACCTGCAGCCGCTGCCCACCAAGCGGCGCCGGGCGCTGCTGCGCGCCTCGGGCGTGCGCAGGATCGACGCCGAGGAGCGCCAGGAGCTGCGGGCGCTGCGCCTGTCCCGGGAGCAGTGCGGGTGCCACTGCCGCCTCACCTGCGAGCCGCGCACCTGTGCCTGCAGCCAGGCGGGCATCCAGTGCCAGGTGAGGCTGGGCAGGGGGCCAGGTGGGCATCCAGTGCCAGGTGAAACATGGGGGGGTCAGGCTGGTCATTGTGTGCCAGGGGAGGGCATCCAGTGCCAGGTGAGACATGGGAGGGGTCTGGGTGGTCATTGTGTGCCAGGGGAGGGCATCCAGTCCCAGGAGCAGTGCGGGTGCCACTGCCACCTCACCTGCGAGCCGCGCACCTGTGCCTGCAGCCAGGCGGGCATCCAGTGCCAGGTGAGGCTGGGCAGGGGGCCAGGTGGGCATCCAGTGCCAGGTGAGACACACAGAGGGGCCAGGCTGGTCATTGTGTGCCAGGTGATGGCATCCAGTGCCAGGTGAGACATGGGAGGGGTCTGGGGTGGTCATTGTGTGCCAGGTGATGGCATCCAGTGCCAGGGGAGGGCATCCAGTCCCGGGAGCAGTGTGGGTGCCACTGCTGCCTCACCTGTGAGCCGCGCACCTGTGCCTGCAGCCAGGCGGGCATCCAGTGCCAGGTGAGGCTGGGCAGGGGGCCAGGTGGGTATCCAGTGCCAGGTGAGGCTGGGGAGGGGTCTGGGGTGGTCATTGTGTGCCAGGTGAGGGCATCCAGTGCCAGGTGAGACATGGGGGGGTCAGGCTGGTCATTGTGTGCCAGGTGATGGCATCCAGTGCCAGGTTAGACCTGGGAGGGGGTTGGGGTGGTCCTTGTGTGCCTCCTGAGGAGTGGGGAGAGCCAGGTGAGGGCACCCAGTGCCAGGTGAGCTGGGGCACCATGGGTCCAACAGGTGCTGGAGAGCTCTGGTTCCTCCAGGAGCAGCTCCAGGTGTGTTTGGGCCGTACCTGGAATGCATCAACTCCTCCCCACCCCAAATTCCTGCTGTCCAGGTGGGATTCAGGCTCTGGGGGAATGCAGGGTGGAATCCAGATGGGATCCTGTGGGATCCTGCACCTGTTCACATCCTCCCAATGGAGACACCTGGCTGGGATAAAACCCCACCATGATGTTTGGGGTGGGATTTGGACCCTGGAGGGCTCCTGCAGGGTCTCACCCATCATTGGGGTGGGATTTGGACGCTGCAGGGTCTCACCTGTCCCTGTCCCCAGGTGGATCGTACATTGTTCCTATGTGGCTGCTCCCAAGACAAAGCTCCACCAGGATGTTTGGGGTGGGATTTGGACCCCAGAGGGCCCCTGCAGGGTCTCACCTGTCCCCGTCCCCAGGTGGATCACACCTTGTTCCCCTGTGGCTGCTCCTGGGATGTTTGGGGTGGGATTTGGACCCTGCAGGCTCTCACCTCTCCCTGTCCCCAGGTGGATCACACCTTGTTCCCCTGCGGCTGCTCTAGGGATGTTTGGGGTGGGATTTAGGGTGGAAGGGCTCCTGCAGGGTCTCACCCATCATTGGGGTGGGATTAGGACCCTGCAGGGTCTCACCTCTCCCTGTCCCCAGATGGATTGCACGTCATTCCTGTGCTCCTCCCATGCTCCTGGGATGTTTGGGGTGGGGTCAGGCTGGCAGGGTCCCTGCAGGCTCTCACCCGTCATTGGGGTGGGATTTGGACCCTGCAGGCTCTCACCTGTCCCTGTCCCCAGGTGGATCACACCTCGTTCCCATGCAGCCCCACCAGGATGTTTGGGGTGGGGTCAGGCTGGCAGGGTCCCTGCAGGGTCTCATCCGTCGCTGGGGTGGGATTTGGACCATGCAGGCTCTCACCTGTTGCTGTCCCTGTCCCCAGGTGGATCGCACCTCGTTCCTGTGCTCCTCCCATGCTCCTGGGATGTTTGGGGTGGGATTCAGGCCGGCAGGTCCCTGCAGGCTCTCACCTGTCCCTGTCCTGTCCCCAGGTGGATCGCACCTCGTTCCCGTGCGGCCCCACCACAATGTTTGGGGTGGCTTCAGGCTGGCAGGGTCCCTGCAGGGTCTCACCTGTCCCTGTCCCCAGGTGGATCGCACCTCGTTCCCCTACGGCTGCTCCTGGGATGTTTGGGGTGGGGTCAGTCTGGGACAGGCTCTCACCTGTCCCCGTCCCTGTCCCCAGGTGGATCGCACGTCATTCCCATGCAGCCCCACCAGGATGTTTGGGGTGGGGTCAGGCTGGCAGGGTCCCTGCAGGCTCTCACCCGTCACTGGGGTGGGATTTGGACCCTGCAGGCTCTCACCTGTCCCTGTCATTGTCCCCGTCCCCAGGTGGATCGCACCTCGTTCCCCTGCGGCTGCTCGCGGGACGGCTGTGGGAACGTGGCCGGGCGCATCGAGTTCAACCCGCTGCGGGTGCGCACGCACTTCCTGCACACGCTGATGAAGCTGGAGCTGGAGAGCCGGCGCCAGGGCGAGGAGGAGGAGGAGGAAGGAGCTGCGGGCCCCAGCTGGCCGCCCCCCCAGCCCCCCGAGACTCAGGACTTCCAGGAGTACCTGGCCGAGAACGAGCGGGCGGTGCTGCACCTGCAGACGGCCGAGGAGCTGGAGAGGCTGAAGGCTGAGGAAGACTCCGGAAGCGGCTCTGGGGCAGAGGGGGGCGGGCTCTGCGTGCTGGGGGAGCCCCTGGATGACGCCTGGCAGGTGAAGGCTGCCCCGTGCCCCGGGCTCGGCTCCGCCCTCCTCATCCCCGCGCAGTTCCCGCTGGAGCCCCCTGTGCTGTGCTACCCCCAGGGCCAGGTGGGCTCCCAGCCCTACCTGCCCGATGCCCCTGGGCTCTTGTGCCAGCTGGAGCCACGGGCACCTGCCAAGGGGGGCAGTGGGCACGTGGAGCATCCGGCTCCGGCCTCCAGCCCCCCCGGGAAGGAGCTGGGGGTCCCACCTGTCCCTGCGAGCAAGGAAGGAGCGCCCCAAAACCTCCCAGAGCACCTGGAGCAGCCCCACCTGCCCATATGAGTGGCCTCAGGCCTTGTGGCTCCATTATTTATTCCATGGATTGATTATTTAATTGGTGGGGGCTGCTCTGGACAGAGGATTCACCTGGCCCAGGGCCAGGAGTCCTTCTCTCACCTGGTTGGGGTCTCCAGGACTCACCTGAGCTGCAGCCTCTGGGATCCTTCCTGTTGTCCATCCCACCTGGCAGAGCTCACCTGTGCCAGGACTCACCTGAGCTGGAGCCTCCTGGATCCCACAGCAGCTCTGTCCCCCCTGGCTGCCTCCACCTTCCGTGTTTTTAAGGGAAAATCCATTTTTCCCTAATTGCTGTTTGTTTAATGAATGTCTCACCTGGGCCACCTCATGCAGGTGATGCTCCCACTCACCTGCAGCTGGGAAACACCTGGAACTGGCACAAGAGACCCAATGCTGAGTCCCCAAACCCACCTGGAAATTCTGGGGGGTTGAACCAACTTCACCTCCTCGTTGGCTCCTCCATCACCTGGAACTGCTCATCTGTACCTGTGGGAACCTTCTGGAACGTTCATTCCCTGCGGGGAGGTGCCTCCAGCAGCTGCTGAGGGGTTGGAGCTGCCCCTGCAGGGACCAGATTTGGGATGTGAGGGTGCAGGAGTGTCCCTGTCCCTACCTGTGATCCTGGCCCGCTGCAGGTGGGCTCTGGGTGTCCAGGTGCTCCTGGAGCAGTTCCAGCAGGACCAGAGCCCTGCAGGTGTGCCCAGGTGTGCCATGGATGCAGTGGCACCTGCCTGACCCCTGAGCTCTCAGCTGGCTCCTGCCCATCCCAGGTGAGCTCCAGCCATCCATCCATGCAGGTGACCTCACCTGGCTGTGTTTCCCAAAGAACTGTTCCTGCCCTCAGGATCCATCCCATGGTGCCAGCAGAGCCCTGCAGGTGTGCCCAGGTGTGCAGCTCCTGCAGGTGTGCCCAGGTGTGCAGCTCCTGCAGGTGTGCCCAGGTGTGCAGCTCCTGCTGTTCCTGAATTCCCAGAGCACCTGCAACTCCCTCCTCAGGTGCTCCTGCTCACCTGTGCTCCCTCTGGCTCCAGGCATCTCCCCTGGCATCAAACTGGTCAGACTGGGATGGATTCAGGTTCTCCAGGTGTGGATTCCCCTGACTCACCTGGGCCTTCCAGCCCTTCCTTGGGCTGGGATTCATGGGACACCCTCCAGACCGTCCTGGGATCTGTCTTGGGGTGAAACTTCCCATTTCTGGGGCTTTTCCCTCTTTCATGGCTTCAGCCAGGTGAGATCAACCTGGGGAGGGGCAGGAGAGGGAAATTGGGACGTGGGGTGGGGCTGCCTGCTCTGCTGGCTCTGCCCTGGGGATTGGCTCACCTGGACGCTCCTGGATTCTGGGATCTGCTCACCTGCTTGGGACTGTGCCCCAAAACTGCATTCTGCTCACCTGGACCCTGCAGACTGCGGGATCTGCTCACCTGGACCCTGCAGACTGTGGGATCTGCTCACCTGGATCTGCTCACCTGGACCCTGCAGACTGTGGGGTCTGCTCACCTGGACCCTGCAGACTGCGGGATCTGCTCACCTGGATCTGCTCACCTGGACCCTGCAGACTGTGGGATCTGCTCACCTGGATCTGCTCACCTGGATCTGCTCACCTGGACCCTGCAGACTGTGGGGTCTGCTCACCTGGACCCTGCAGACTGCGGGATCTGCTCACCTGGATCTGCTCACCTGGACCCTGCAGACTGTGGGATCTGCTCACCTGGACCTGCTCATGTTGTGGGATCTGCTCACCTGGATTTACTCACTTGAGCACTCCCTGGACCTGCTCACCTGGATCTGTGTCCCTGGATCTGCTCACCTTATGGGACCTGCTCACCTGAACCTGCTCATGTTATGGGACCTCCTCACCTGGATCTGCTCACCTGAGCACTCCCAGGACCCGCTCACCTTTTGGGACATGTGCCCCTGGATCTGCTCACCTGGACCTCCTCACCTTGTGGGACCTGCTCACCTGGACCCTACAGACTGTGGGACCTGCTCACCTGGACCTGCTCACCTGGACCTGCTCACCTGGACCCTACAGACAGTGGGACGTCCTCACCTGGACCTGCTCACACCTTGTGGGACCTGCTCACCTGGACCCTACAGACTGTGGGACCTCCTCATCTGGATCTGCTCACCTGAGGACCTGCTCATCTTGTGGGACCTGCTCACCGTGTGGGACCTGCTCACCTGGACCTGCTCACACCTTGTGGGATCTGTGCCTCTGGACCTGCTCACCTGGATCTGCTCACCTTGTGGGACCTGCTAACCTGAGCACTCCCAGGACCTTCTCACCTTGTGGGACCTGTGTGCCTGGACCTGCTCACCTTGTAGGACCTGTTCACCAGGACCTGCTCACTTTGTGGGACTTGTGGCCCTGGACCTGCTCACCAGGACCTGCTCACCTGTACCTGCTCACCTTGTGGGCCCTGTGCCCCCAGGCCGTGCCCACCTGGACTCTCCAGACCCCCAAACCCCCAACCCAGCTGCTGCCCCCCCCCCAATTCTTCTCCTGAATTTTTGGTTTCCCCATCGGCTTCTCCAGCAGATTTCCCACTCTGGGCTCTGCCCCTCACCAGCTTTGGGGGTCCCCTGGTGCTCCTGGGGGTCACCTGTGCCCCGTGGGGGGGTTTTAGGGGGCTCAGAGTGGGGTTTCAGGGGTTGTGAGGGCATTGAGGGGGATTTTTTGGGCTTGAAAGAGGTTCAGAGGGGTTTTTATGGGATTTAGGGGTTCAGGAGCGTTTAAAAAGGGGTTTAAGGGGGCTCAGAGTGGGGTTTTGGGGGTGTACAGGGGGTTCAGGGAGGTTCAAATGGGGTTTTTAGGGGTTATGGGGCCATTGAGGCGATTTTTGGGGTTGAAAGGGGTTTTCATGGGTTTTAGGGGTTCAGAGGGGTTTTTATGGTTTTTAGGGGTTCAGAGGGGTTTAAGGAGCTTTAAAGGGAGTTTGAGGGGGTTTAAGGGGGCTCAGAGTGGGGTTTTAGGGCTCTACAGGGGGTTCAGGGAGGTTCAAAATGGGGTTTTAGGGGTTTTGAGCTAATTTAGGGTTTTTTTGGGGGGCTTGAAAGGGGTTCAGAGGGGTTTTTATGGGATTTAGGGGTTCAGGAGCATTTAAAAAGGGGTTTAAGGGGGCTCAGAGGGGTTTTTAGGGGTGTACAGGGAGGTTTAAATTGGGGTTTTTAGGGGTTATGGGGGCATTGAGGAGGTTTTTATGGGCTTGAAAGGGGTTCAGAGGGGTTTTTATGGGATTTAGGGGTTCAGGAGCATTTAAAAAGGGGTTTAAGGGGGCTCAGAGGGGTTTTAGGGGTGTACAGGGAGGTTTAAATTGGGGTTTTTAGGGGTTATGGGGGCATTGAGGAGGTTTTTATGGGCTTGAAAGGGGTTCAGAGGGGTTTTTATGGGATTTAGGGGTTCAGGAGCCTTTAAAAAGGGATTTAAGGGGGCTCAGAGGGGTTTTTAGGGGTGTACAGGGAGGTTTAAAGTGGGGTTATGGGGGCGTTGGGGTTTTTTGGGGGTTGAAAGGGGTTTAGAGGGGTTTTTATGGGATTTAGGGGTTCAGAGAGGTTTAAGGGGGGCTAAAGGGGGTTCAGTTGGATCCAAAGGGGTTTATAAAGAGAGTTAAAGGGGTTTTTAGCAGATCAAGGGGGTTCAGAGGGGTTTAAGGAGCTTTAAAAGGAATTTGGGGGAGATTCAGGGGAGTTCAGTGGGGTTTGAGGGCGTCAAGGGGATTTTTTAGGCTTTTGAAGGGAGGTTTAAGATGGGGGTTAAGAAGGGTTTTAGGGGGTTCAGAGGAGTCTAAAAGGGCTCAGATGGGGTTTGAGTTGGTTTATTTAGGGGCTCAAAGGGGATTTAAGGGGGTTTAAAAGGAAATTCAGGGGCCTTGAATGGGTTCAGAGGGGTTGAGGTTGTTGAGGGGGGTTCACAGGAGGGTCTGTAAGGGGTTAAAAAGGGGGTTCAGAGGGGGGTTCAGGCAGGGGGTTTCATGGTGTGGAGAGGCTTTTTAGGGTTTCAGAGGAGATTTCAGGGCTTTGGCAGAGCCAGAGGGGTTTAAGGGGTCCCAGGGGTTCTTTCGGGGGGCTCAGAGGGGGTTCAGAACATCTCAAGGGCACTTAGGGGGCATTGAGGGGTTCAGGGGGGTTCCAAAGGGTTTGGGGGAGCCCAGAGGGGCTGCAGGGGGGTCAGAGGGGGTTTGGGATGGGGAGAGGCCTCAGTGACCCCCAAATTCCCCCGGGAGCCCAAATGGAGGTGCCCAAATCCCACAGGAACGGCCCCAAATCCCCTGAGAGGGGCAGGGGACCCCAAACCCTGCCCTGGACCTCCCGAGCTGGGGCTCCCCAAACCATGGAAATCCCACATTTATCCCATTGCACCCCAAACCCCCCAGAATTCCCACGTTTATCCCATTGCACCCCAAACTCCCCAGAATTCCCACATTTATCCCATTGCACCCCAAACCTCAGAATTCCAGATTTATCCCATTGCACCCCAAACCTCAGAATTCCCAGATTTATCCCAAACCACACCAGAATTTCTGGATTTATCCCATTGCACCCCAAACCTCCCAGAATTCCCACATTTATCCCATTGCACCCCAAACCACACCAGAATTCCCACATTTATCCCATTGCACCCCAAACCTCCCAGAATTCCCACATTTATCCCATTGCACCCCAAACCACACCAGAATTCCAGATTTATCCCATTGCACCCCAAACCTCCCAGAATTCCCACATTTATCCCATTGCACCCCAAACCTCAGAATTCCTAGATTTATCCCAAACCACACCAGAATTTCTGGATTTATCCCAATTCAACCCAAACCATGGAATCCTGGATTTATCCTATTGCACCCCAGAATTCCCAGATTTATCCCATTGCACCCCAAACCCCTCAGAATTCCTGGATTTATCCCATTGCACCCCAAACCCCCCAGAATTCCCAGATTTCACCCCAGAATTCCCAGATTTCACCCCAGAATCCCCAGAATTCCCAGATTTCACCCCAGAATCCCCAGATTTATTCAGTTTCACCCCAGAATTCCCAGATTTCTCCCATTGCACCCCAGAATTCTCAGATTTCACTCCAGAATTCCCAGATTTCTCCCATTTCACCCCAGAATCCCCAGATTTCCCCCATTTCACCCCAGAATTCCCAGATTTCACTCCAGAATTCCTGGATTTCTCCCATTTCACCCTAGTATTCCCAGATTTCACCACAGAATTCCCAGATTTCACCCCAGAATTTCCAGATTTCACTCCAGAATTCCCAGATTTATCCAGTTTCACCCCAGAATCCCCAGATTTCTCCCATTGCACCCCAGAATTCCCAGATTTCACTCCAGAATTCCCAGATTTCCCCCATTTCACTCCAGAATTCCCAGATTTCACTCCAGAATTTCCAGATTTCTCCCATTTCACCCCAGAATTCCCAGATTTCACCCCAGAATTCCCGGATTTCACTCCAGAATTCCCGGATTTCTCCCATTTCACCCCAGAATCCCCAGATTTATCCAGTTTCACCCCAGAATCCCCAGGTTTCACCCCAGAATTCCCAGATTTCTCCCATTTCACCCCAGAATTCCCAGATTTCTCCCATTTCACCCCAGAATTTCCACATTTCCCCCATTTTCCCAAACCCCTGGGCTCAGGGGGGGTTTTCCCCTTTTCCCCTGGTTGGATTTGATCCAGTCTGGCTTCCATGGATCTGCCCCTGCTGGTGCTACTGCCCCCCAAAACCCCTGGGGACCCCCCAAACCTCCCCCCAGGGTGCCCAAAGCAGCTTCAGAACTTTTCATCTCATTTTGATCTCTTTCTTTATTTTTTATTCCCCCTTTTTCTACTTCTTTTTTTTACTCCTTTAATTTTTAATTCTGTTTTCCTTCCCTTTTAAATTTTAATTTTTTTAAAATTTTGTTTTTATTTCCTTTCTTTGTTTTTATTACCTTTTTATTTCTGTATTAAATTTTTACTTGCACTTCTTTCTTTTTTTAATTCAATTTATTTCCTTTTTGATTTCCCTTTTAACTTGCTTTATTTTTTTTCCTTTCCTTTCTTCTATTCCATTTTAATTTCATTTTTTTGGTTTTTTAATTTCCATTTTAACTCCACATTTAATGCCACCAAGTGAATCCAAAGCTTCTCCCCACTATTATTCATTTTTTCCTGCTTTTCTGCAGTTTCCCGGGACGATGCTGTATTTAAAGAGAATATTTAAGTGGAAAAATAAAAAGTGGTTAAACTTGGCTTGGAGTTGTGGCTTAAACAGGGGAAAATTAATAAAATTTGGGTTAAAACCACTGAAAACTGGGCTAAAGAGAACAAAAATTGGGTTAAATAATGAAATTTGGGTTAAATGCTCTGGGATTTGGGTGAGGTTCACTGAGTTTGGGTTAAATTTACAGAATTTGGGTAAAATCCCAACCTTGCCCTTGGGTTCCTTCAGACCCTGGGATTGGACTCGGTCCTGAAGGGTTTGGGGTCACCTGGGAGCCCTGGACCAGGCTGGGCCCCATCCCATCGTTCCCATCATTCCCATTGTTCCCATCATCCCATTATCCCATCCCATCGTTCCCATCATCCCATTATCCCATCCCATGGGCCCCATCCCATTGTTCCCATCATTCCCATCGTTCCCATCATCCCATTATCCCATCATCCCATTATCCCATCCCATCGTTCCCATCATTCCCATTGTTCCCATCATCCCATTATCCCATTATCCCATCCCATTGTTCCCATCGTTCCCATCATCCCATCATTCCCAAACCCTTATCCCATTATCCCATCCCATTATCCCATCCCATCGTTCCCATCATCCCATCGTCCCATCCCATCATCCCATCATTTCCATCCCACCCCATCCCATTATCCCAACCCATCGTTCCCATCATTCCCATCGTTCCCATCATCCCATTATCCCATCCCATGGGTCCCATCCCATCATCCCATCCCATTATCCCATCCCATCGTTCCCATCATCCCATCATTCCCATCCCCTTATCCCATTATCCCATCCCATTATCCCATCCCATCGTTCCCATCATCCCATCATTCCCATCGTTCCCATCATCCCCTTATCCCATCCCCTGGGCCCCATCCCATCGTTCCCATCATCCCATCATTCCCAAACCCTTATCCCATTATCCCATCCCATCGTTCCCATCATTCCCATCGTTCCCATCATCCCATTATCCCATCCCTGTTGCCTTCTAGATCAAGGCAGGCGACCTGGTTCTGAGGTACAGCTCGACAGCCCTCTCTCCAGGGCCGTTCGGGCCAATTGACATACGCAGACACCAATGTGGTGGACGGTCAAATGGCGTTTATTATTTCTTCTCATGGAGTCTTATAGTCTTAGGGGTCTCTACGTCAAAAGGGGTTTGTCTTCCTTACCTATGGTTAGTAGGGAAGGGAAAAGTACTGGGTAAGGAGTAAAGAGTTGCTGACTTTACAGTTAGTGGGGCAGCACTCCTATTGTTAGTGGGGCCACGTTCCTATTGTTAGTTTCTTATCTATGAGTAACTGAGGGTATTATCTACGGGAAACAGAGGGTCCTGGCTTTCCGTGACATCGCGACAATCTTCCGCAGCGCATCTTCCCTAGCTACCGCAACAGGGCTTCCTGGTTTAAAAAATCCTAGCCCTAGGCCTAAGCCTAGCACTTACCCTAGGAAGATAAATCAGCCTGGTGTTAGGCTTCTTCCCAAGGAAAAAGCCGTGAAAGCA